>NW_010553614.1:0-20370 GCF_000687285.1 Phaethon lepturus | reverse complement strand
GGGCCTCAGTCCTGCTGCGTCGCCCGTAGGCCCCAGGCGGGGCTTCCGCGGGCTTGGCTCCGGGCCGGGCTGGCGCAGCCTTTTCTCCTCTTAGGCCTCTTCTGACTGAATAGAGCTGTTTTATGGACAGTGGTCTTCTGGGTGCAAAATTGCAAAGTACGTAATTTTCCACCCGAAAATTTGCTTTATATGTTGACGTCATCATTTTCAGAAAGAGCAGCACAAACAGTTTATTTGACTAATCTCCTGCAAGTATCTGCCACGTAGACTTCCAGCTGTTCAGCTTGAGAGGGCCCATTTAGAAAGTATCCGATGGCACCTTGGTGTGTCCTGGGGAACGTGGTGCTAAAAACGTCAGTGGTTTAATGAGCTTAAGTTTACTAGGCAATGCTTGCAGCGTCACTGATGGTGTAATTCAGGGTACGGTTTAACAAAATGGCTTGATTCAAACCGCCAGGCACAGATTCTGCAAGGGGAAGTCCCGCTCCTTTCTGTCATGTTCCTGACCCCTGCCCCCCTTGCACCCACAGAGCCCTCCCCACAGCTCACCTTGATGCTGGCTCGGGAACTCATCACATACTA
Organism: Phaethon lepturus; assembly: GCF_000687285.1. Lineage (NCBI taxonomy): Eukaryota > Metazoa > Chordata > Aves > Phaethontiformes > Phaethontidae > Phaethon > Phaethon lepturus. The sequence goes on along the minus strand of NW_010553614.1, from coordinate 19,788 downwards.
GGTGATTCAACTTGCTAAATCAGTAGCAAAAGCAATTTAAAATGCACTTTGTTCTTCTCTGCTGGGTTTATGAGTTGAACAAAATTATGAATGAGTGCAAAGAAAAACATTTTGGGGAGAAAGAACCAGAAAGGATGGAGCCTTTTCTGATCCAGAAACTGTTTATTTGTCTGAGCTGTCAAGTAAAACCGTGTCAGTGAGATGCAGTGAACCGATCCAAGAGCACACACAGTCATATGTTTTACTCTTAATTCCTCTTTTTCCCCCTTCCGACACCTTAGATGGGCTGGGATGCTCCACAGACCCTTGTGTGAGCTGATTTACCACACTAAAGGAACGGAAAAGTAAACAAGCAAAAATAATATTCTGCCATTTTTGGGTCCGGAGAGTACCACAGCTCAGGAGGGAGAAGGTGGGTCTTGTGGCTGGGAGTGATGCAGGGGAAGAGGGATAGGGGTGATCTGAGCAGGAGTTTTCCTCTTGGTAGCAGCCAGCCATTGTACAGTACCTTCTTCTCAAACCCTGCCTCCAGCCCTAGCTGTGTGACCTGCTGAGAGTTCAGCTGGCCCCTCTAGAAGGGCGTCTCATAATAAAAGCAGAAAGTTAGTGGCTTCTTGTTCCCATGAGATTTAGTTGCAGTCTGCTGGGCAAGCAGAGTTAAATAGCAGCTCTTAAAAAAAAGGCCCTTTCAGATTTTCTCCTGGAACCTAAAGCCACTTGACAAGTTAATCTGGTAGACAGACAGGAACGTAACAAACTTTGGAAATAAACAAGGAGCCCCAAAACAATTCCATATTGCTGGCGTCACATCTCCACTTAGTGTAGAGGGTTCTGTATAATAAAAGGAGAAACAGGTTTAAAAACATATTCATGAAAAGTCAGTAGCTTATTAGGAGTAAAATTTTATTCTGCGTGTTTGAAGCTGTATTCTTTAATTCATTAAGCCTTTGGGGAGTTACTTATCATTAAGCAGTATAGGAAAATGCTCAGAAAAAGATGTTAAAATAGATTTATTCTTTAATAGATAAAAGCCCATTATAACAATTCAGACAACTTTTGGTATAGATACACATGCTAGCTACAGAGCCTCTTTCTATGGAGAAGTCCTGCCAGAGTAGCTGAAGATATCAGGTACTAAAACTGACTGGATCCTGTCAGCACCCCTGTGAAGCTGGAAGACAGTAACAAGCCCCAATGGGAAACCTAAGCTCTTTGTGAACTGCACTGCCGACAGTCCCATCCACTCTGATTTGAGCTAGTAGTTGAGTCTGTATTTCTCGAGCCACCATCCAGGTTATTATGAATTAAACTGCTAATCTGAATAGGCTTGTTTTATTAGCCTCTTGCTACTGCTTTCTTACTACTGGTTCTCCTGGTCACTCAGAATAAATGGAATTATTGTTAATATACACATGCCCTGAAATTACAGCAGCTTTGAAAGCAAAATGAATACATGTAACAGTCACGGTTTGCTTCTGTCTATGTAAATTTTTGAGAGATGAATTACAGGTGTAATTCACCTTTGGAAGAGCAGTAGGTATCCTGAAATTTGGGGCTGCCTGAAGAAGTATGTGCGTGCTTCTGGAACATTTGCAATGTAATAGGCCATTATCTGGCTACAGTCCTGTTCCAGACTTGGTACTTCAGAAGCAACAGGTGCTAGGGCTGAGACCAGCTGAATTTGCTGCAGTGGTGAAAGAGTTTATGGCCCCATGCATCCACCCTGCTCCTCTATGACAGATTATTGTCCCCAGCACATGTCTGTATCTTAGCTCTTGCCATTCCAAAGCAAGGATCTTTGCTGAAATAACTTCTAAAGACAGACCTGGTCTAAGTGAGGCTGAGGTGTCTATGGACCAGATACACATCCTGGTCTGCTACAGCCATACAAATTTCTTCCAATACTACACCAAAATCTGATAGATGTTGCTGGCCAGACCTAACAGTATGAACAACTAGGGATGCAGGGTGTGATGCTGAAAGGCAAACTACTGGAAGAAATTTAAAATGATAAGATCGTTTACAAATAAAGGAAAGAACCCTTCCTGGAATTCCACTCCAGCCAAGAGGAGCTGAGGGTGGCATAGCAGGGCCTGTCCACAGCCTGGCTTTTCTTTTCTTTGTGTTCTGTTTCTGGATCACTATGGGTTCCCTTTCCAATAGAACAAGTTTTACTGCTTTCATAATTTTCAATTTATTAGCACATTAGTAGTATAATTAAGTAACAGATGAACTCAAGTTTAAAAACATGCCAACTGAAAAGCAATTTTGGAAGATATGCATGCAACACTGTAATAGTTGTACAAATATGGCACAATATCACATACCGGTGGAATTTCACTTAAAAATAGCAATGTATTTTTTTCCCCTCCCAGATAAACATTAGAAATGCTGAGAAAGTCAGCACAATAAATAAAGCTTTTGCTGAAGTTCAGGAAGAAGTACAGCAGCTATCAAAAGGCACTGCAGCAGAACCTCAGCAGAGTCATCAGGTAATTGCCCTTTGTAAAAATCTGAGAAGGTAAATGAAAGGAAAATGCATGTTCAAAGCATTGTATTCTGGCGCTAAGACTGCGATGCAATTAATGCAGCTGCTTTAAAGCCATAAACCCAGCTGTATTAATTTCAGTTGTGTGGTAATGTTGAAATCTGGTTAGCATACTCAAGTGCTATGGAACTCCTAAAGTCAAGAGAGAAGATGGTGGGCAGCCAAGCTGGAGCATGCTTCCAAAACATATTTTTAAATTATGTTCTAGTGGTTTTTAATTATTTTTTTTAAAAGGTAATTCCAGCTCCAGTCCCTTGAGACTTATGCCTCAATATGAATAGACACAGAAATTAAGGATTAACCTTGCTGTTCCCTACCTGAAGCACCTGATAGTGCTTTGAACCAAACAAACAGCTCTGCCTCCTTCTGTTCCCAATTCCTAAGCATACTCCCTCATCAGAAATACCAACACTTGAAACAGCAATTTCTGTACTAAAGATCTTGCCTGTAGCACTTAGGGTTCAAGACAGTGTTTTACTTGTCTTCCTTTGTCTGCTCTATTTAACAGGGCTACATGCAGTATCAAGCAAGAAATAATTCACAGGATTTAATTGTAGACAAGCTCCTCCATATAAACTCTTTATGCTGACTCTTCCTGATGTACTGGGCATGGTCTGGGGGAGAGAGAAAGCAGCAAGCCAGGACAAAGTACAGATGAATCCATCCTGGCTGTTGGGTAGAGGCCAAAGTAGAGGGAGTTTGGAGAAGTGAACATGAGTGTAGTTTTATTTACTGTGCCTGGGGTGATCAAGTTTCTGTATGGCTGGGAGCGACAGAACACGTGTCAAATACCTTAAGGAGAGGCTGGGGGAAAAATGAAATGTAGGTGACAGTGCCGCCAGCACAGGATGAGGCTTAGCAAGGATTTCAAGGCAGTTGGTGCCAGTGGCCCTATCCCTGCTGGTTTGCTATTGCACAGAGCCAGGAATTCAGACTGTACCACTGCTTGTGTGCTGGTACAGCTGTATGTGATGTAATGTTGCATTTGATCACTGGGGCTGTAACAGTATGTTCTCCAAAGCTGCAAAACTATGTTGAGAGTATTATTTCCTGAACTAAAAGATAAGCCTATGTTACATTACTGGCACCATGCTTTGTCTTTCTCCTGCAGCATAAAGTATTGGCTGCTTATCTGTCAAGTTTAGTGAATGCTGTAAATACCCATAATTATTGAATTATGATTGAAAAAATAGCCTAAGTTAAATACATAAAGACAAACTAATCTTCTAGACAAGTGTTTATTAGAGGTTTTTCCCAAGCAGAGTAAAAAGATACTGTTTTCTACTTTAACTCTTTTTTTTCAGGTTTCCACACATCTGGAAGAAGAACCAGCAAACGTGGATGCTGCCACAAGCCTATTATCTCAGTTGTAATGCACAATGGACAACGAAAGGATTGCAAGAAATGAAGACGAAAAACACTGATGCCTTTGTTTGTACAATTTTATTAAAAAAAAAATTTGTTAATATACAAGTATTGGCACACTTTAATACAAACTACAAACAGACCTTTCCTATCATCTAGGAAAGTGGAATGTCAGAAGTCAGTGTGAGAAACTTAAAGTGCTAAAACAGAAGGCACTTCACAAAATAGGTTCACTGAAACAATTTAACTAACCCAAGTTGATATCCTTCACTTTTCAGGTTGGCAGTGAAAGCTTCAAAATCTATTGAAAGGTTAAAAAAAAATAGAAAGCTTCTCGGCAGTAAAGCTTCAAAGAAAATGCTGTTAACTGTGAACAAGAAGCCTAACCATTTTTTAAAAAATTATCAAAAGGCTATAAAGCATTTTTGCTTTTCTTACTAAAGAAAACTCCAAATAATTGGATTACACAGAGGACACTCAGGTGGAAAAACGTGCCAGGATTTTTGATAAAAGCCCTTTTTTCTGGTTGTTGAATTTGTTTTGTGAAGTAGTTAAAGGAAGCAAAAGGAATTATACTCCCAGAGTCAGTGAACTAAGAAGTTATACATTCATTATTCAAATACTTAGGTTATGAAGAAGTCTAGAATGTTATAGTTAGAGGTAGATAAGTAGTCTGGTTGACACAGTATCTAATAATTTAGTATCTGCACATCAAAGAGATCACAGACTCCTTCATTATCATCCAGGTTAAAGTTGTAGTCATCTCCGGGAGTAGGAGAGAGTCGTAAGAGAGGAAAAACTGTAAGGCAGGAATAGTTTAGTTTAAATTAAAACAATTTTGGAATATAAGCCCTATGTCATAATTCAGTATGTTTGTCATCACCAGTATCAGGGTTAGTCTTAATTAAAATAGTCTTGATAATCTGACAAGCATGCTAGGATACATACTGTGAATACCTCTATTGCCTTCAAACTAAGGCAGTAAAGTGATGTGTCTACATTTCTTGCTTAGTATTTTAAGTGCATTTGCTGGAATGGAGTGATAGCAGTGGAATATGGACTTAACAACTTCTGCAGCAAAGGAGCTCCTGAGCAGCTTTTGAAACTTTCCTCAGAAAGCTGTAATTTATGTTCCTTCATCTTGTTACAGGACTGCATGTATCAGACTTCAAGTATTTACCATTTTAAGTAAGGAAGTTACCGTTATCCCTATTTTACAGATGACGAATGGAGGCTAGCAGTTTCTGTGCACTGCATTTCAAGCATGGACTTGAAGCCGCCTTTGGGGAGAGAATGCAAGAAGAGAAACCTCAGCCCTCATGCTGCACCTCAGGAACACTAACCTAGTGCAGATGAGCTGGGCATGCTGTGCCTGCTCTAAAAGTGGAGACTATTTCCATTTTAGCCACGTATTGGCACGTTCGCATAATCCCATTTTGCCCCTCCGATCTTATAATTACCCGTTTCTTTTTGGATAAACCCTCAGGTTGTCTGCTTGATGGGCAGACACTAGCAGAGGCTGCTCACAGTGGCGTATTTACAGGGCAAGAGGACCAGCGCCAGCTGAGTTCACCTCTTTACCTGGTACCTTAGCGAGACAGAGCAGAGAGGCAGGGAACATGTGAACTTACTAGTTGTGGTTCAGTTCAGCACCTGTATGGCCACCGAGGTGCAAGAGCAGAAACAGGTGACATTTGTCTATTCTGTTAGTGTACCACAGCTGGCCATGTATCAGTCTGCATGCAGGCATGTAAATATGTTCTGAAATGTTTTCTCAAAGCTACTGCAGGAAGCCTGAGGCCAAACAGAATTAAACCCAACTTTTTTTTTTTTTTTTAAGGCAGCATTCTAGTCATCAGCCTGATCTTTCTTTGTTCCTGAATTAAGGACTGGTCGGTTACTCATGCATGTAAGTTCTTGCTGGATTAAGGCTTTCATGTTTTGATTGTTAAATAAAACCGGTACAGGGAATGGAAAGGGGAGCAAAGACAAGAATGTCAAAGATAGAGGAGGCAGTGCAGGGGAAAGAGGTAGTTTCATACTAACTCTTGGCATCAGATTTAACAGACACCTACCAAGAGTGCTATTCGCACAAAAACCACGCTGCTACTTGTGATTATTAGAAAAGTAAAGATGCTAAATACTTACCGTCAGAAGACATGAGTTCATCAATAATATCCCCACCGATATTTCCTGTGAAAGACAGGAGCATGTGTTTATGGAAATCTACACATGTTCTCTGCATTAAAACACTGAATTGCACAGTATAGTATGGCTCGTGCAATGTAGGAGCTGTGGAGACAGCATGCCATGTATATATAAGCAAAGTATATTCATCTTTGTATCCCTCAGTTTTTCCAGATACATTCCTCCCACTGATCCTTTATAGCCGTAGAGCCATGTACAATATGAAGCTTACTTGGTGGCAGAGAAAGGCAGTTTTCTCAAAATGAGTTTGCTGCTCAGAGCTGGCTCAGTGGTTTCATTAGATGAACAAAGGCCTCTCGATTCCTCTGTGGGAAAAGTGCTCCTCTCTCCCTCTGTGTAACTCATCGCTAGCTTGGTCACAAAGAAGGGCTCAAGAAACTAATAGAACCATTTAAACATTAACTGCTTGTTCCTACCTGCAGGCTCCTCCATCTTTGCCATGTCGAATGAGTTTGGCTTGAGAATACAGTTAACATCCAGGGGCAGCAAGCCCTGGTAGTCATTGGAGCTAGCTGTAGCTTGGGCGACATCTCCTGAAAGGCTGGGGTACAACACCGACTCTTGAAGGCTGGAGTAAGGAGCTGCTGGGATTGTACTGTCCTGCTGCACACTGCCATCTACAAAGACAGAAAGGCACATTGTGAAGTCCCTTATGGTAAAAGGGAGCACAAAAGGCCTGCAACTGGCTTTGAGAAGAACATAGCCAATGTCTGGGATGAGGTGAGAGGAGTCTTCCCCCTTCCAAAGTCACAAGCACAATGTCATTGGCAACACTCAGAAATGCAGTGTGTAACACTGACAGCATCTTCGTAAGTATTTTCTTATTACCCTACTATTATTATGAAAAAAATACCTGATATTCAGGCAGTCTCTCACTGTGGCTATGTGGGAAGATGGTAAGTGACCTCGTGGCACAAAAGCTGCAACTGGTGCCTGTGCTATTTGTCTCATTAAAAGGTTCATGTTCAAAACACGGACTCCTTCACACGCTGGCCGTTTTGTTCCATACTGCATTCTGGAGAAGCATCTCAATAATTAACAGGATCACATCCAAAAGCTGTTTGGTATAAGGTGACAAGCTACAAGGGGAGAATTTGTTTCACCACACAAGAGGCTTCTCTGTAACCTCCCGAGAGCCGTTAGCCTTTAGGGTAGTTTCTTAACAGACAGCTGCTATGCAACACAAATTTTTGATCTTTCCTTCATCTACCACCTTTTCTAATAGTTTCTTCTTTTCCCTCTAGTTTCCTTCCTTCCCCACCCATCTGAGGTAGGAAAAACTCTGGACCCACCTGATGGCGTGTCTGCAACTGATGTTTGTGGCAGCTCTTGTCCTTGGTTCAGGTCATGTTCTGGTGGATTTTGTGGAGCTGTAGCAGGTTTAAGGGGAGTCACTGGAGCTGCAGGTTGAGATGGGGGCTGTGCAAGGTCATCAGGGGGAGGAACTGGAAACACCATGGGCTTGGAGGAGCTTGAGTCTTTATTTATAAGCAGCACATGGATAGGTCCTGAACTACTTTTAAGATTGATCTGGTACTTTTTCTGTCCATTCTGTCCCTGTAAAGGTGGCATGTTATGAAAGTTACCTTTCCTTGAGAACTTGGAACTTTACAAAACGTAACAGTAACTGGACAGTTATTTCCCACAGAAAGTAATGAAGATGTTTGAACAGAATTCTCAAACTGATGTACTTTTTACCTCCCAGAAAGTAAATACGGTGCTCTTCTAGTTAGATCACTGATAATTGGAACAAACTTATCAAATCATACTCAGGAAAAGAAGTATTTAATACAGTGATCTAATAAACAAACCAGATTACAAACCTGTAATGTATTTACCTGACCAGACCACTGTTACAGAGGACACAAATACACAATTCTTCAAAGTGCTTAACTAAATCCTGAGTTCAAGTTACACATAGTGGGACTACATCGTAACAATGGCAACAATGATAGATAATGATTTCTGCACATTTCTTCCTTTTAAATGGAGCTTTAGAATGATCCCCACTGGGACCAAGCATCCTAAAACAGCTGGATATCTCACCCAGACTGAGTGAACACAGGATCATGAATCAGTAGAAACAATTTCTTAGCTGACTTTCCAGGCCTTCTTTTGGCAAGTTACTTAAGCAATACAGCTAGGACTAGCTTCCTCTAGCACAGTCTCAATGAGACCGCTGATTCCACAGTGGCTAATTCAGCAAACAGGTTTTCAGCAAGTACATTCTAAAAAAACCAATGAGGATGAAAAAAATGGGAAAGAAGCCTCAGGGAAGGGAAACCAAAGCAAAAACATCCAATTTGAACTTGTCAATGAAGACTAAGGTCAGCTGTTTTAGTCCTTGACAAAAAGCCAAAAAAAGCCAAGCCACCCCCAACATGACAGCTGCTACCTTTGGTCCCACAGAGAACCTTACCATTGCCTGAACTGATTTCAGCAGAGACGGACAAAGATAGTACCACTGATCAGCTTCATGGTTCTAGCTTTGGATGCTCTTATGATATTAGACTGTGCTTAGCCTCACTAAAAATAGCTTGTGAAACTTCTTGGGTGAATTTCAGCCTTCTACAAGCATAGTGGCTATCATGCTTCATACAATGCTCTCGCCCAACTATGTAAACCCTATTTAAAACAGAGCACTGCAACAAAAAAAAATATTAAAGATGGACAGAGGTAAGTAATTTGGCCTCCTACTTTAATCTTGCCCATTTAAGCCTTTTGGCTAAAGCAAGACTGCAGTCTGTTTCTCTCTCCAGTCTAGTACCACGAGACTAAACATAAACTATAGCTAAACTAAACCTACAACTAAATCTAGGAGGCTTTTTCATAAGAGATCTGTTTTAACTACAACAGAGCAATTTGACACATAAAAGTCACTGCTAGTAAGTTCTCAGGGGAATTCATGACAATTATGCCTAATTTGGAAAGTTGCAACATTTAAAAGCCAGAGAGAAGAAGAGAGGGCAAAACCCCCCACTATGGTATCTTGTTTTTAATAGAAGACAGAGTTACCATTAGTCTATCTAGGTGTACAAAAAACACTTTTTCCTACCTGGCCCCTCCCTTCTCAACTGAAACCATCTTAATTTTTATCCCCCCCCCCCCCCCACCCCCCCCCTTGCACACAGATAGAGATAAAACCTCTGTTCTAATGTAGCTCTTCTTTTCCACTGTCCCTCTAGAAAACTTAGGTAAACAAGAAACCAGTACATACCATTTCGGGTATAGGTACTTCTAACTGTGTACCACAAGGTGCTTGAATTGCTAGAAGTGTGTCTCCTGGTTAAATAGCAATTTTTAAGAAAGTGTTAAGTGTGCATATTTTTCTTAAGTTTTGCATGGTATCCACTCAAATGAGATACGGTAATTCTCTAAGGTCACTTTAAATACTGCATAATTCTAGCATGAATAAATTTATGGTGGGACTTGCATAGTCCGTATAAGATCCAAGTATATCCTGTAATATAAATCACAGAATTCAAATACTTAGACCATAGTTGCAAAAACCTTTTCTCGTAGCAGTACAAGATCTAGCACTTCTTTTACCTGTTTGTTACTGTCCCCAGATCTCCTAGCTGTATATGTAATGTGAGGTGAAAATACTTAACTAGTTTCTTTTTCAGCTAGCAGCTTTGTTCCAGCTCACTTTATGGCTTTGAAGAGTGGTGGTACTACAGAGAGATTTAACAGAAGGAAAAAAACGTCTTGATGAACAACATCAGTGCCAGCGCTTCCCAGTGTCTAAGCTGACAGCTTCTGCAGCACATACAACTGGGATGTAAGAGCTGGCCATCAAACTCACCTGTGGCTTACTATGCACACTACTGGTTAAAGTCAGGAGATCACAATCACATCAACAGCACTGGCACAACCTGCCTTACACTGCAGGTCACTCACCTACCTTATCATCATTTCCCCTTTGTCTGTAACTTAGAATAATGGTTTTCTTCCTCTGCCTCCTAAGAGATACTTACATGAGTCATAGAATCATAGAATAGTTTGGGTTGGAAGGGACTTTAAAGGTCATCTAGTCCAACCCCCCTGCAATAAGCAGGGACATCTTCAACTAGATCAGGTTGCTCAGGGCCCTGTCCCACCTGACCTTGAACGTTTCCAGGGATGGGGCATCTACCACTCCCCATCTCCTCCAGTGTTTCACCAGCCTTATTGTGAAAATTTTCTTCCTTATATCTAGTCTAAATCTGCCCTCATTTAGTTTAAAACCATTACCCCTTTTAACAGGCCCTGCTAAAAAGTCTGTTCCCACTTTCCTTATAAGCCTCCTTCAAGTACTGGAAGGCTGCAATAAAGTCTCCCCAGAGCCTTGTCTTCTCCAGGCTGAACAACCCCAACTCTCTCAGCCTTTCTTCATAGGAGAGGTGTTCCATCCCTCTGATTATTTTGGTGGCGCTCCTCTGGACACGTTCCAACAGGTCCATGTCTTTCCTGTACTGAGGGCTCCAGAGCTGGACGCAGGACTCCAGGTGGGGTCACACCAGAGCGGAGTGGAGGGGCAGAATCCCCTCCCTCGACCTGCTGGCCATGCTTTTTTGGGTGCAGCCCAGGATATGGTCAGCCTTCTGCCAGCTCACATCCAGCTTTTCATCCACCAGTACCCCCAAGCCCTTCTCACTAGGACTGCTCTCAATCCCTTCACCCCTCAGCCTGTATTGATACCAGGGGTTGCCCCAACCCAGGTACAGGACCCTGCACTTGGCCTTGTTGAACCTCATGATGTTCACATGGGCCTACTCCTTGAGCTGAAGTACTACGTGACCAACATACTAAGGGCCTCCACATTTTGTAATTACTGTTTTTAGTAACAGCTCATTTCTGTTAAAATGCAGTAGTTGTCTAATCTTACATTTTTATTCAAAACCAAACCCAACTTTCCTTGTGGCGAAGAAGAGATGGTTCTAAGCCTAGCTGAAGGCTGAACAAGACTCTACCCTTGGGTGTCCAGGATCAGGAGAGGATGTCAAGGGAAGTAACTTCTTGCCAGCAATTCTTGGCAATTTCTTCAAACCTCCTATACAGAAGGAATCCTTTTGATTTAGTAGAAATGCCCCATCATTGAACTTCAACTGGCTCCATTTATATAGCATTATCAAGAACTCCCTCTGGCTGCAGCTGCCACCAGAAAATTTGAGGAAATTTGGACCTGCCTGGTCTTTCTGGTAGGTTGGACCAACATGCCTTGTCCCTGGTTCCATCAACAGCCTGAGGCAAGCTATTAGAAAGTATGAATACAGAAAGAGACATCCAAAAAACAGTACTCTGAAAACAGCTGAGCTTCCATTCCGTACAATCTGTGATTACACCTAGAAAATGCCAGAACTTGCTGGTCACAAACATTATAAGATACATCTGCTTACTACTGATCACTACTGAATACTTTTAAATTCAAAATGCTTACAGGGAAAAAGCAGGTTAGTTAGCAAGTTAGTTTTCAAGAGGAAGATCAGGAAATCCCTCACTTTCAGAAATACATCCTAGCAGCAACTTACCATTGAAGCAGTTGCAAATATCTTCATGCGTGACATATGAAAACGTAATTTATGTCAAGGAAGTTTTTTCTTAAAGCAACACAAAACTGATATTTGCTGCCCTTTAAAAGAAGTTTGTCCAAACTCAGCCTAAACTATAAACTTACTGCTGTTACTCAGAAGTATAATCAAGGCATGATTTTTGTCTTTCAGAATGGCTAGTTAAAAATAGCAGTATTCTGTCTTTTAAAGAAAAAAAAAAATCTGTATCTGTGAAGAAAATACAAAAAGGAAAAAGTTGCATAGCTTGAATGAGAAGAGATTCTTCTAAAACAAAGAGAACATGTGAAATCTTGTTTTGAAGAATACTATTTACCTCATGAACTTGACACTACAGAATTCAAGTACGTATCAGGACTTCCCAGAATCACACAAAAATACTGCCAGAAGGGACTTGAGAGTTCACCTGCCATCCCATTCCCCTGCCTCAAAGTAGGATCAACTGTTAAGACATGCCAGACAGACATTTGTCTCCCCTCTTCTGGAAACCCCCCAGTGATGAATATTCCATCACCTCTAGGGAGTCAATTCCAGTGCTAGCTCTCCCAAAGGAAAGGTTCTCCTAACATCTAACTTCAATCTCCTTTATACAAAATCTATTTTACAGCAACAGTTTCTGCAAAGCAACTGCAAGCAATTTTTAAGTACTTATCACTGGTATTATAGATAAGAGGAGCAGTTTTCTGCTCCAAATGTCAGGTGTCTATTTTGCTCAGTATCTTGCCGGACAGCTAAACATATAGTTACAAGTAATGCAGCAGGAACTCTCTGCTCATGGGGTTTTTACACACAGGATACGTTTCCAGTTTCAAACCCAACAAGCTTCATGACTTTGCCAACCCAATTTATCTTTGGGTAATAGCTTAATCTTTAAAAGATAAGGAAGCAACACAAAGAGAGATTAATGTAAAGTACTGCTAAGAAAGATTAAATTCAAGCACTGGAAAGCAATACAATTGTTTTAAAATAAGACACCAGGATTATACCATTGACTTAAAAATTACTTAAATATATATATATAAATGTGTGTGTGTGCGCGCTAAATTATTTTCAGGTTACCAATCATACAGTCACAGAGGTTTAAAAAGTAATGTAAATAAGATTTAGATTTTCTTTCTTTTTCAACCAAAACCGGAAAAAAAATTAGCCTCTCCTTGCTTCTGGACAAAATGGACTAGATTATGTTTTACCCGTTACCTACACTTTAACTGTTGCTTTAATTCTAGTTCCCAGATGCACACAATTAATTTAAAAGGATATTGGTAATTTGTAGAATCATCCATGACATTCTTGATACTTTGCTGAAGCCACAGTTTCTGCTGATCCAATTCTTTTTCTTTTAGCTCTAGATCTTCAATTTCAGCTTCCAGATACCTCAGCCTGTCTATGACTTCTTTTGTATTGCAGCCAGCACCTACACCTCTTAAAAAGGCATAAGGGTTCATGAAATCACAAGAAGCAAAAATATGAAGCAAACATGCTAAAATCATTTCTTAAGACTATTTTCAACATTTTGAAAATCTAATATTCAATATGAAGGGAATATGCATTTACTCTCCCAGTAGTGTTCAGTAGTGTTTTAACACAAGAATGAAAACTCTTAACTTCAAATAAAATTTAAAATTTCCCTTTAACTATTTTCTTTTGGAATGCAGCTTTTTCTACATTGGAGCTGCTTTGCGGGCCCTTCCCCCTTCCCCTCTAACTCTTAGAAGGTGAAAGCTGAAGCAACGACCCAAGACAAAATAGGCACGGACTACAGAAGGGTAGGTAGGTGGTGACAGTGTGTCCCAGTACCCTTCCTGGATTCATCTAGAGTAAATTTTTCATCTGCAAGTGCTAGTTATGAAGTAGCAGTACAAGTTTTATGAAAGTTGCTCTCCTGTATGCTTTAAATTTGATTTTATGTATCAAAGATGCAAGTTAAAGGGAAGACAAATAAAGTTCATTTGCAACTTTAGTATAATTCTAAAATATCACATTGCTCATTGGCGAGTGTAACATTAATTTTACTGTGTCATATCTAAGCCAGGAGAAGTGGAAAGAGGCAATTTTTGTTGCTCCTGAGCACATGAAAATTTGCAAAATTGACACCACTTACTTCCACTGAATGCTGTTTTTTGACTTCTTTTCAATGAGATCAATCCCCTCCAAAACATTGGTGATATCATAGATCCTTCTCTTCTGCCTCACAGCAAGGGTATCAGCAGCCTGTCAAGAGAAGAACGACGAGTATCAGCAACTTGCATGCAGAGGGCAAAAGACAGTTAAGCCATTCCTTTGGAAAAATGCCAACAAATGTCATTCTGAAGGGAGAAGGTTCAGCTCTTCAAAAGCTAGGTGCTCAATCATGAATTCAAACGTTCAGCACCTGCATGTAGCACTACAAAGCACGCTGAGAGGAGTCACCTCTTTGAAGGCCAGAAGGTCTACCCTCGTCAGAGGGGAGAGTTCACGTGTGTTGCAAAGACCATGTTTGGTATTTGGAGCATCTGCTATTCAACTGCACGGAGGAGCTCGCAATGCTTTTTTTGGCAAGCAGGAAAAAGTAGGGAAGGCAGACAGCCAACACCCTGCAGTGGAGCAAGCCTCTGAAGCCAACAACATACTAAGTTTGTCACCCCTTCCGCTGACACTTGAGGTACTGCAGCCTTTGTCTGGATTAAACTGCGCCGGGATACGAAACGAGAGGGCTGTAATTTCACAAAGTGGCCGAAGGAGAGCTGCGATACTTCAAGCCAGCACTGTCCTCCAATGTTTCGCTGCGCAAATCCACCTCGCGGCACAGCCGGGCTCGCTCAATCTGTCAGGCCGAGTACCAAGAGCCGTTTCACAGCCACCAGCGCCCTGGTACAGCTCCGTGTGACAGCAGTGAGCTTCCCTATCCCTGTTACGTTACAGCCAGCTACGCTGTGTGTCTGCGTGCTGTCGTAGCTCATCACCCAAAGCAGAGTGTCAGGCAGAGGAAACAGTCTGCTTCATGCTGTAATTCTCTCCACAGTGATTTTTACGTACATGAGGCAAAGACTTAAGATAAAATAAGCACACTTGAGCTAGTCGTGCCTTCCACACCCTCATCTCTTTGATCCTATAAAGCAGCTCAAGTTTGAAGACTATTAGCCAAAAGGAGAGAAAGCAAAGAGGAGTCTGACTCTGTAACTACTCAGGACAATCAGATACAATTATTGCAAGGGATTTTATGTATTAAACAGATTAAAAGAAAAAAAAATAAGAAAAATAAAAAGAACAATATCTGGCAAAGACTTCTGCATCCCAAATTTGAACTAATATATAAAGCCAACTAATTTCCACTATAGGCACATAATGATTTATTTCAGTTTGTCCAACAATCTATGAAATTAATGCTTTTGGTAAAGTAGCCTATATGAAGAGTACAACCTGAGACAACCACAAATAGGAAGGAAAACCAAATCCATTTTATAGCAAAGTCCATATAACGCCTTTTACAGTATTTTCTGAACTATAAAAAAACTCACTAATCTTCCAAAGACATTACACTTTCCTATTGGAAAGTTAATTACTAGGACTTAGTAGTCCAATTTATACCAGTGAATGTTTTGCTAGTGAAGTAAAATTAAAGGAAAAAATGAAGGAAGGATGGAGATTAAAAAAAAAAAATGCTCTTATAGCCATGAAGTATAAACACTGCTCCTTCTTTCTCCTTGACAGTGATGTACCTACAGTGTACTGATAACAGTGTTTCTACTGTTATCAACATTTATCTTTTGTATTGTCTTCCATAGCAGTCTGTTAAAATCTTTTCCTAACTAACAAAACAAAATACATAAAAGCTCACACTTTAGTTCCAAAAAAACAGGCTCTTTAATCGCTTTTATCAGCAGATAGGCACCTGCTATTTTAACCTGCTATTTCTGCTGCATGCATACACACTGCTTACAATTGCGAGAGGCCTTCAAAATCTAGGAAATGACAAAATTAATGCCACCTGCAAAACATTTAATCAACACCCTGTATACCTCACAGTCTTCAGAGGCACAATTTCTACAAGCTTTCTACATTATTCAGTGCAAGGAATGGACAGCACACAATTGCTGCTATTCTGACTGATTACTTTCTGCTTTTTTCCCATTGCTCAATACATGGACCTAGGACTTAGTCTACTGTTCATGGTTTGAATTATGAAGAACATGCTCTAGAGACAGATTTCATTACCCCATGAGATTTTCCAAAATGCCTGTCTGTACAATATATAAACACTTCTTTACTAATCTTAATGTATTTTTTCAAACCAAGTTTAAGACTAAAAAAAGCCACTAATTTTGAGTACCCAACTTCAGATGTTTCAAAATTGGAGTGGTCCCAGTACTCTAAATTTTACTGCATTTCATATGCCTAAAGCAGAACTCCCATTAACACCAGAAGTGAAGACTGACTACTGCTGCAAACTTTGGAACCCCAGGCTAGGGACTGAGAAAAAGTAGGACACAGATGCATATGTATTTGACTTGACTAGCACTGTATCCAATTCAGTCACAGGTACAAAATCCAGCTACTTACAACAAGAATTACATCAATGAAATCAAACAGGGGCCAGTCTGGAAAGTTTAATCCAGGCATTCACTAACTTTGTGGTGCTGGTCTTACAACCTGACTATCTTATCAAAATTTTATGGGGTGTTTCACAGACATTTTAAAAACCAATTGAAAAGTTCCTCCTCAACACTCTAGCAGTCACCAATGTAACACCTTCTGGTAGGCATATGGCTCAGAAATTAAATTCAGGCATTCAGTTCCTTCACACAAGCCATGCACTAATGACTTCAATAATTAAAAGAGCCTCCTGAGACTTTTAAACTAATCTCCTGTTGTCAAAAACACTTTTAAAAGTCATAATTTCTCAGCCTATGTCAAATGGTTGAAGCAGATCCAGGCAGCACAGGAAAGGGACATCTACCACAATGGCCCTGTTAAGATGGCTGGATGTAGCTTCCACATTCCTTCCTCTGAATCATTTGCATGTGAAGTTACTACATAAAATCTTTTTAATGTTAAAGCTGCTGCACTCTAGTCATTCCTTCTAACATCTCCTCATACTTTGAATACATATATATCCAAGACAAGCACTATATGAGTGTCTCACAGACAGGTTCTGAACTGGAAGAAAAGCAACTAAGCACAGTGCTTAGATTGTGTAACTTCTGGAGTACAGAAAACATGCTGTTCAGCACAGTTTCAGTTGCAGGCATGTACACACACACAAAAGCCTGCCCTGAAATAAAAAAAAAAAAAAAAAAAGGCAACCGGAAAAAAGGGTAATCAAGAGTTTGGGTGCATTCTCACGCAACTTTTTTGCTCCCTGGGAGCTGACAAAAGGCGGCAGGAATTATCAGCTGCACATTCACTGCGTTAGCACTGAAGAGCAGAGGAATTCGCTAGAGCACCGTGGCAGAGTCATTACTGAGAAGCCTAACAGAACAGAAGGGCCAGCAATGCCTGCTTGCTCTCCATGTGTCAAAGGAAAGAGGTCCTGCATCTTCTGGACTGTGCCTGTAGCAGATGACAACATCTTCTCCCCAGGAGGACCATCAACAGTTTGGTGGGAGTTTTAAACAGAATGGCATGCTTGGCAACCTGTACGTAAAAGTAATGAATATCACTGCATGTATAAGGTTAAGGGAATGTAAAATTTAATAGATAGGCTTTTTCTTCTTCTGGGGAATAGAGCAAGTGTAAGGCAGGTGTTATTTGCTCCCAATCAATACACTTCTAAAGGTAGTAGCAAACAAGTAGGTTTTAGAGTACCTAACGTTTTGCACTGATCATCAGATAAACTACTTAACTGTCAGTGTAGCAGGGACAGCATTCTGCTAGAAACCAAGCCCATTTAAGAAATCAAGGCAGAAGCAATTGCATGCTACTAAAGAGAAAGAATACATGATATTTTGGGCATCATTTCAGGTGGCTTATCCCTTACTGACTCATCTTGCTCTTTCTCTCTCTTCTCTGCAATTTGTGGGCTGCTGCATATAGGAGCTTTGTTTTCTTTCCCTTCTATCTCATCCCTTCATGTTTTGAGCTTATTCCCATAACTTGATTTGTTTATGCAGGGTTATTCAGGGACAGTTATGCCACTATTTGAGAGCAGCTGTTTGATTTTAAAAGTAAGCACTATAGAATTAAAATTTCTAGTAAAGAAAATCCTCACTTCCACTTCCACTCCCACAGTTTGTCAGATATTAGCAGAGAAGTGTCCAGCACTAAAACACTTCCAAAAAAAATGTTCAGCATACAGAACTTGCAGGGCTCCCTGCACCTAGAGCGAGGAACAGTGCCCATACATAGGACAATGCATCACTTCTGCTTCATAATCGGTCAGCACACACATCTCAAAGTATCCTCTTACAGGCTGCTTAACTATAATTATAGATGCACCCAAAGATCACCACGAAATGTCCTACAGAACAGCTTTTAATTCTCAATTGCTGAATCACAAGGCTAGAAGTACACTCAAGGTTTCCAAATTGTATTTTCTTCACAGTGCCCTGCTGGTTTTGCTACAGAAATACTAATCAGCAGCACGACATCAGACGGTCAATACCTGTCAGTAGGGAGACATCTGAAGATGTTCACTGCATGAATCATTTCTTGGAACCATTTCCAACCATTGTTCCATTTCAAGACCATCCTGTTCTTCAGTTCCTTGAGCACACCGACATAATGCACATGCTGGTTTTCATTTTTCCTTAGATATGTGCCTTACTTATGAGAAATACCGCTTACAGAAATATATGTTCTGACACTGTTTATGAAAGTACCAACAATTTATTCAATTCAGTTAGTATGTACTTCCAACAAACAGTGTCCTGTAATTCAGAAACCAGTCTCCAAGAGCTGTTGAGCAGAAATGCCAACAACTTGTTGCAATGCTCACATACTTTTCCCTGGCTACCAACCCCGACTCTTCCATTCCCCCTGGGTGGATACCTTCCTCAGAAAAGGGAATGAGAAACACTGCCCCGTTCCTCTACACAGCTCAACTCTACTGTTCAAATCCATCCTCCTTGGCTCGTTAAGCTAAGCTTTTTGGCCTCATGTCTTACAAATTAAGTATGATTTGCTGCTCAAACTGACCTGGAACACCTCACAGCACATGACAGATAATAAAGCTGCACAATAGACCCGAGATGTGGACCGCTTAGTTCCGCTTTACTAAAGCAAGAGGCAGTTAAATACTAAGAAGTTAATCAACTTCTCCAGACCACAGCATATCTAAAGGACAAGTATAAAACCTATCAGCATCCTTCCCAGTTCACCCTGAAGCTGCACTGGCCACAGCAACACCACTGAACAGCTTGCTCTCTGAACAGAGATGCATAAAAAGCTCCAAGAACACCGTTCACCTCCTGGAGCCTGTTAAGGATAATCAACAAATAAGGTCAGTTTTCCAGAAAGGACTTCAAGCAACCGAAGTGCCAAGCCAGACTCTTACTGCACTTTGCTTAACTCCTCAGCATTTCGCCAAGGACATTAACCAGCCAGGCAAAATACACTTTTGCCTTGACGCGCTGCACATACCGACAGCCCCGAGCAGAGCCCCAGCCCCTCGGCCAGTGCGCAGTGTGGTCCAGGGAATCGGCAAGCGGGACACCGTGCCGAGGGTCCCTCCTGTGACAGAGTGACCTCCCGGCACAAGGTGGGCTCACCCCAGGCCGTCATCCGGGAAGGCCTCCCGCTGTCGCCCAACACCTTCGTGCCTCAGAGGCAGCGGGCCGCAGAAGCGGGTGACACTGACTTGCCACCCACCCGCTAATTAAGCATCTTTTACATATATTTAAAAAAAATAATAAGGCGGCGATGGTCTGTTTTTCGACATTGTCTTCCCTTGCTAAAAGGTCATCGAAGAGGGACGGGTGAGAAACAGGTTTAAGTAACAGCCCGCACACTGAGTCAGTGCAGGAGAGTAAAAAAGAAAGAAAAAAACCCCGGTGAGCTACGTTTTATGCACGGTAACCACTTCACCCTCTTTAAAAAGAGTTGGGGAGCGTATTTTAGCTGACCGCTAAAAGCGTATTTTAGCTGACGGGCTGTCAGCCATCACGAGGCAACCCCCGCCGCCCGGGCAGCCCGGCCCCAGCG
>NW_010553613.1:734-1593 GCF_000687285.1 Phaethon lepturus | reverse complement strand
CCACGCTGCGCGGCAGCTCCCGCGGGCCCCGCACATCCCCAGCAGAGCTGTCAGGCTGAACCCACCGAGTCCTTGGGGTGGGGGGACGCTGTCAGGAGTCTCTGGGGTTGTTTCCTGTTGCTGCTGAGTCTGATTAGATCCTGACCCGAGTCTTTATGATCCCCTTTTAGGTGCTCACACACTGCGAAGATCCCTCGTAGCCTCCTCCTCCTCCTCTCCAAACTGAATGGGCTTAAGCTCTTCAGCCTATCAACATAGCTAAGACCCTCCATATCTATTAGTAGCTCTTCTCTGGATCTCCTCCAGAATTTGTCCATCCCTGCGGAGGTAAGGTGCCCAACACTGGACACAGTATTCCAGCTGGGGCCTGGCCGTGGGCTTTCTACAATGGCGATAGGTGGTCCTCGCCTCACTCCGCAGCGATGTGACGCCCCGGCCCCGTGCTGGGGGGCTCTGCGCAGCCGCAGGGACTGTCTTGGCAGGAGCGTGTATGAGGAGGTCTTGGCCAGCTGTGGTCATTGTAGATCCCGTGGCTCGTTTCACACAAGGAAAGCCCTTCTTTCTAAGCGCCCTGGCCGAGTTGCAGCGGGGTAGCTGTGACCTCTGCACCCTCCCTTCAGCTCCCGTGGTCATCTGCTGCTTGGCAGCACCGTGCGCTGTTAGACCGTGTCCCCACCTGCCCTCGCGTTTCGGTGGAGCAGGGCGTGTTCCCTTCTCCCGCTCCTCGCCCCGCCGGGCATGGGGAGGCTGAGTTTCGGCCTCCCCCTCTGGGGCCTTGCCACTGGCACAGCTCAGCTCATGCAAACCCTTGCCAGCAGCTCGGCAGCGCCGGCGCACGAATGGTGTTCCGCTTGGCAGC
>NW_010553613.1:0-703 GCF_000687285.1 Phaethon lepturus | reverse complement strand
GTGTTCCCCTTGGCGGCTGTCATAGCGGCAAGGCCCAGCAGGGAGCCGCAGCTCCCGCGAGGTGCTCGGGCAGAGGTAGTGTCCTCCGTCGTACCTCTCCTGTCTCATCCTCAAAGCCTCTTTGGACACAGCAAATGTTCCTGTCCCTCTCTTCAGGGGCAGACGGGCACCGAGTTTTCCTTCCTCCAGCAGCTCTGTTGCTGTCGGCACTTGGGTTCTGTCCCGTCGTGTTCCTCCACGCTCCGGCCTTTCTGAATCCATGTGCGGATCGCAGGCTCTCTGGGTCATTTAATGTCTTCGGGGACTTGGGACCCAGTGACCTCTCTGCTGGGGACCTCTCACCATTTCTTGTGGCTTTTCGCTTCTGTCCCTGTAACTCGCTTGCTTGGCAGCTTCCGCAGAGGCCTGCTGGCTGAGAGCCAGCATCCCTGAGGCGCCGTGCGGGCAGCCGGGGTCTTGCTGGAGAGCTGGTGCCTTTTTCGAGGCACGTGGAAGCGGAGGCTACGTTTGGCTGGCTGGATCTTTTCTCTGGGCACCTTGAGCTCTCCTGAGGCCAGACCTCATAGGGCTGTGGGAGAGGATGGTACTCGCGCCGGTTGCCGCGGGTGGGGAGGAAGAGGAGGAGGAGGAGGTTTCCAAGACCTGCAGGCCCTCTGGCCACGGCTCATGGCTCTTTCCTGTGCCGCTTGCAGGTGTGCCGCCG
>NW_010553612.1:1091-11885 GCF_000687285.1 Phaethon lepturus | reverse complement strand
TTCCAACCCAAAGATTCTCTAATTCTATGATATGATGGAAAGATTAAACTATAAGGTAAAGTATCTGAAGGTCTTCAAATGTTAATTTTCAGCATCCATGCACTACCCTTTGACACACTGTACAAATTAAACACTTCATCCCTGGGATAAAAAAAACCTCAATCACAGACAATATATAAACACTTGCTTGTTCTTTGTTGGGTGGGAAAACTCTTATTTCCATTCCAATTTCCTACTGTCTCTTCTGCTCCCTTCTCTCCCCTATAACTACTACAGCAGCTTATAGTGTTACAATGGAGTGTCAAGCATCCAGTGTTTCCCTGTAACATAGCCAAATCACACATTTGTGTTCTGAGCTTCAGCTGATACAAAGTGCTTTCACCTCTATCAGAGTGAAACACAGTGGAGTGAAAATTTTTCAGCTTCTGTATAAGCAAGAGATTCCTACGAGTTCTCACCAAAAAAATTGGAACTCTTGTTGCATGAAGTTACTCTTAAGTACATGTTACAGTGCTCACGCTGCTAATTCACTCACCTATGCGTCCTCTGATATTTGTAATCCAACACTAAATGCTGCATGTCATCCTTATTTGTATAGTGTGTTCTGATAATGACATTTTACAAGTACTATTAAAGGAGGTGCATTTAATAATGGTGGTTCTAATACCAAGGAAGTCATGCAGACTTGAGTAATCGGATTTTAAATCTCTATTTTTTGCCCTGCTAGCATTTATAGTAGACATAGCTAATTATATAGTATGCCTTGATTACTTGCTCATCAATATGCCACAAAAATGTTTGGATGTTGCAGTGAATGAAGGTTTTTGTACGTAGCTTGCTATCAGCATCTTGCCTATTCTCTAATCATTTATTTAACCAGGCTGAAAAATATTGTCATTTATACAAATCACAGCTACTGTCAGTACCTTTAGAATTTCATTGGCCACCAGTAACACTTCAAGATTAATCTGTGGAAAAACATCTTTTCTCCATTTACACAATAGCTTTTCTATTCCTTTATGAAGTGTAAACTCCTCTGTGCAGACAGAAACAATATTGTGAAGATTGCTTGACACTATCACACATAACGGTAATTTAAGAGTATAGAAATATTAATGATGAAACAATTAGGTAATAAGATAAAATGTGTTATTCTCCTGGCTACTTGCTTAATTGCTTATGTAGGCAATTCATTCTATGGTGAAGGTATTTCAGCTATATAATGTGAAATACAGCACAGTGCTTGAGATGAAATATATAAAAATCGAAAGAGGAAGACATACACATAGAGGATTTCTAAGATATAAGAAAGCCTCTTGGCAGACCTCAGGTACTTATCATCCTGTTCTAATGCAGTTCTCCTTGTCCACCTGGCAGTTCCTTAGGGAACTTTTCAGTCCAGTGCTGTGGATGAAACCAGCAGATCTGCTAAAAACAAATTACAAATACTTTGTATTATCTGTCCACACAATCAGGTTGCCTTGGTTGCCAACCTCCAAGATTTTCTCCATTTCCTGAGGGTTAACTGGAAAAGGCATGTATTAGCAGACAGCATGCTGCACAATACCATTCTTAGCATTGAAATTATTGTGTAGGATTATATTTCAGGTTATTACCCTAATAATATCGAAATAAAATCAGTTGGATAATTATATTAAAATAACTTAAAATAAAAATACTTAATGACAAGTTAGGGTAGACTTAATCTTGACTAACTTTTTTCTTTTTTTTCTGAAAGATAGGCTCCTAACCAAAGCTAGCCATGTCAACTCAACAGAGTGAATGGAGAGTCAATGGAGAGAACAGCCTCTTCCAGAGAGTCTTTCCTTCTGTATCTCCCAGATAGTCATCTCAGGAAAACAGTAATTGCTCTTTGCCTCCTTTTAAGAGAGATTAGAGAGGTGCAGTGCCAGTGACTTGCTTAGATTTGGCTAAACAGATTCAGGAAAAATACAGACACACCTGTGCACAATAAGGAATCATACTGGATTATAGGATTATAAAACAGGAAAAGTCCTATTGTAAACTGGAGCAACACTTGCAGGATATGATTCTGCAGATATAAACCTGAAAGCTCTATAAAATTAGAGTATCATCCATAAATTAGTCTTTTGACATTGTTCCTGAGTCTATCAGATTATGCAAGCTCAGTGGAGAAAATTAATTTGCTTGTTAGACTACAGAAACATGTGCCCTGTATTTCGCCTGAAGCACTGAGCACTTCTAACTGAAAGAAATAGGAATTTTTGAAAGCATTTATCCTAACAATCAAATTACACACAAATCTGAAAACAAAAAAAAAAAAAAAAAGAGAGAAAAAATAGAATGACATATTAATGAAATATCATTATGCTGCCCCAACCTTCATTTTTCCCTTTCCTTGACTGTGGCACCTTTGTTTGTACAGTAAATGTCTTTGTAGAAGACTGACAGAAGAGGACAAGCTGTACTGGTGACAATCAAGGGCCCAGTATTCAGCTTCCAAAAGTGGCCAAAAGCAGGTACAAAAGTCAAAATATATACATAAATGTTTCCCTAATAAACCTGCAGTCTCCATTAATTTTCAGGTAAGGGAATTTCTTGAGCCTCGTGTGTTTTCCCTATTTAGTAATTCCTAATGGGTTTCTTCCTGTAAGAACTGCATGAGTTCATGTCCAGTCTCCCACTGAATGCAAATCAACTTCTCATAGCCACAAAATCGTATGTCAGAGTTTCTCCTGTCTTTCAGACATTGTTTAAAATCACCTCTTAAAACCTGACTCCTACTGTTGATGTCTTCTAGATTCTGTCACACATACTTCCCTTACCCATCAACTTATGGGCAGTACAGAGTACAAACGGGGGTGCAGAAAGCATGAAGTTCCTAAATCCTCAGTTGGTAGAGTCTACAAATGGCTCATGGTATGGACTGCCACTAGCATAGTGAGCTCAATGCTAGCTCTTAATGTGGATATCTTTTATTTGTATAAACCTGCCTCCTGCTAATCTCATGTGACCCCATTTAATTCTTACCTTGTGAAAAATACTGCATATTGTATTCCGAACCTGTTTTCTCCATACTCTTCTGACTTTTTTTGTTATGTTACATACAGAGAACTTAGGTCTCAAAGTTAAAAAAAAAACCCCACAACTCAAAACAAATTGGTAAAAGTCTGTCAGGTACTTTAGGCAACTGATCTAGAAATCATTTACAGGATGGTATGGACAACGAAACCTGCACTTAACAGGAGAAATTGCTCTAGTAAGGTAGAGGTGTATGACTAGGGGTTGCCGTGCATGACACTGTTTACCGCCATACATTATTCTACATACCGTGACAAAAATACACAGAAATAAATACCAGCATTTACACTGACTTCGCTACATTTTGGATCAGACTGCTGATAATTTTTTT
This sequence comes from Phaethon lepturus, assembly GCF_000687285.1. Taxonomy (NCBI): domain Eukaryota; kingdom Metazoa; phylum Chordata; class Aves; order Phaethontiformes; family Phaethontidae; genus Phaethon; species Phaethon lepturus. Next base: position 8,491 of record NW_010553612.1, on the reverse strand, counting down.
TGAAACATAACAGCATCAATTCTGAAATCTCACTCAAAGAGTGAAGATCAGCATGCTGCCACCCATATCTGAACACACACTGGCTGGCTGCTTCTACTTCTGCTTCAAGCAGACATCGTTTATCTTGGATAGTAATGTTTCTGTAAAAAAAAGAAACATTTTACATTATGTTAGGTTAGTTAATGGCAGTTCCTGAGCTGTGAAAAACATCCCAAATAGCTCCTACAGTCTTTTGTGGGCAACGTGCCCCTAAAGTTGGTGTGACAAACAATCAATATAACAGAAGAACAGAAGTGCCTGTGTTCGTTTTCATCCCTGCTACAGGATGATTAAAATCAAGTGCAGTCCAGTGAAGAGATCTGCATTTTACAAACAATGCCTTTTTAGAATCATGGCATGGAGTTTCTTTTTACACATTTTCCTTTAATTTGAGAAATAATGGGGTGATACAATGCAAAGTTACAGATGATCAAATTGTCTAGAAGGCTCCTCATACAGAGTCTCTATTCCACTTTTGAAGGCTACACTGCCTAACTGGCTGAAGTGCAATGCTCAAATGAGATTTACAGTTTTCCATAAAACTGAGGAACAGATTAAATTTGAATAATTAATTTTAATGTTTTCATTTATTTTCTTGTGCATTAAAGTTTAACTTGCTTATATCGTTTGATGCAAGAAATAAAATCTAATTCCCAGAATTCAGTTCTTGTTGCAGTCAAAATGAAATGGAAAGACTCATGCAATGTGGGAGGACTGCAATGTAAACTGATTAGCCACAATTTCCACCTTCCAAGTGAGCTTCCACAACAGATGACACACTTTTTTAAATCACAGAGTTAGGTGCTACTCAACATGATACCATTAATTTCCAATTGCTCCATTTTTCCCCAGAATGCTATTATTCCATTTGAAGTTTGACTTTTCAGAGGGCCAAAACATGCAACACTGAGGTCCTTTGCTACCTATCCTCTCTGGCCCCAATAGTGGGTGTTGTTATTATTTCATTAGAACTAATACCAGATAACATTTGATGACATTTTACTGTAAGAGTGGAATGCTATCAGAAAATTTTTAAAATTATAGTGGAAAAAGGAGAAAAACTGCACCTTCCCCATATGCATCTGCAGAGATATAAAGTAACTCAGCCATGCAAAATTCTCAAAAGACCCTTCCTTCATTCTCTTGTGTTTTATTTATGATGTATGTTTTAAATGGAAAATTATCTTAGAATTACAATAAATTATTTTGCTTATATCTATAGAGTCAGATCACAAACAGCAACACAAAATTACATACAGTAAGATGGGGAATAAAGAAAATAAAGGGAACCATGTTAAAACTTTCTGATAATAACCTACAAATAACTCTTAAATCCTCATAAAACAGAGATTTAATTTTTAATATCAAAAGACTTTCTAGGACTATGAATTATTGCTGTGAACCTTGGAAAACAAGACTTCTAAGCTCCTCTCAAATAAAAACAACCCCTCTTATGTATTTCAGAACACAAAGCAAATCCTACTGTGGTCCTGCAATTTATATTTATGCACATTTGGGGGAAGTTAAAAGAATAAATATTTTGGTGGCAGATGCTGTGAAAAATGGTCAACCACTAACAACTAAACTGGCAGCTGTTTTAAAGCAGCTCTGAGGTTTATTTTGAGGAAAGCAGTCCTCCCAGCGGAGATAGATTTGCAGGCAGGAAACAGGCAAGCTTGTCTAAGGAGCAAAATGAGTGAATCATTCGTTCATTAGTCACCAGGCACCTCTCTGCTGAGGGTCAGGCTGTCACTCCCATTAGCTTATTTGGATTTGGTTCATGTTCTCCTAATGTGCGATCTATTATTGTTGTGATGTCCACACGCTTTGATTGAGGTTCGCCCCATTCATTGTACAGGTATTAGCATGCAACACATATTTATATACTGAAGAAAATGATGGTATTTCCAGAGATCCTGTTGAAGTGGATGAAGAACCTTCACAGGCTCAGCGAGAGACGCTGAAAACAATATGGCTTTCTTCTGTGGTGGACAGGTGTGCCACTCAGCTATGCGATTGCTGTACCTTGAGGTCTTATTGAGTTTGGAGGCATCCATGCTTTGCCAGTTCAGCTGGTCACTGAGTTTTATAGTCTTAACATTGCCATGTAAGTTATCTAGTGAGTCGATAAACCACCTTTTAAAAATCTCTTACTTTATTCTCTGGCTCCGTGAAACAATATGAGCTGAAGCTCTCTGGTACTTCTGCAAATAAACAAGTCTTAGCTACTCCTCCAACGTGCTGTTGAGGTTTCTAAAAGTTCAGGATGCTCAGCATTATGTAGGAAAAAACAAAACTGAATCCACAGTATTTGTATATTTGGTATATAGTGGCAGTGTTTGAGTTCAATGTAACTGGAGTATAAGTAAGACAAACTGAGGAATATCTCAATGTGAAGTCAATAAAAATAAATTCAGATAAAGGAATATATAGTGATGATCTGTTCCTATATTTATAAATACTACATCATGCCTTTGTAATATTTCTGATGTTGCCAAAGGGAGATCACAGAATCACAGAATCATTAAGGTTGGAAAAGACCTTTAAGATCATCAAGTCCAACCATCAACCCATCACCACTGCAGTAAGGCCTTTAAAAAATATTCTGATAGTTTTCTTCTAATACTTTTTAGCTGAAAATGGTATCGGTGTGTTATATTTCTCATTACATCTTAAAAAAGATGACCCATTGAGATCAGTCTGAATATTTTTACTTTTGCCATTAGAAATAAGAAATTTGTGTTTTTTACAGAGGTGTTTTCCTTTTACTACCTATATATAGAATTAACATTTAATTGTGAAAATATTTTGCTGCTTAATTATACAACAAAGAAAGGCTGGGTTGAAATAGGATTAATACATCTTGTGGTTAATTAAACATGAAGCTTCTAAGGAGATCACTCCAACAACAAAAGCAATTAAGACTTGGTTATGTATAGGACATAATTAGGCAGGAAGTTCTTGTAATCCAAAGGACTAATTTTTAAAGATGCATTCCTTTAAAATAATCTATTATCTGACTTATTTTAGAGAAACCTATCAAATGCGAGCACAAACCCTGTCAACTTATCTATTGTCTCAGCTCTGTCCTGATATCAAAGATGAATTATAGATTCAAAAACAGGGTTCCATTCTGAGAAAATTTGCCTATATTTCTATCTTTATGCCTGTTGAGTAAGTCTCAGCTCCTGTGAATAGATGTACACACAGACACAAGCCCAAAATCGGTGAGAAAATTCCGACAAGAGCCTGTTCTGACAGTCTATATTACAAATCTCAAGGTGCTCTTGAACAAGACCCAGATAATTGAAGATATATTTAGTTGCAGTATTTTTGTGTTTACTGTGATTTCCCTTTTAAATTATCCTTCTCTCTTTCTCACCTTTTCTGCTAAGATTTTTCTCTTATGTCATGTTTTCTGACAGGGAAACTGCTCTTGCATTACATGAGGATCAAGCAGGATGAATGTTATTAAACAGAGTGGAAAGAGGATCTTGCACAGTATGTTGCTATGTAGACACACCTGAGTTAACGTGGAAACCAAAACCAAAAAAAGTCATGCTATTAAGTACTCTGCTGAGACCAACACTAAACTATGAGTGGGATGTTATTGGGGAAAAATACATGATGAAACCAGTGAATAGACTAAGATTCAGAAACAGCAAGAGAAATGTGCATATCTACTTTATGTGATGCTTTAACATGCTGAGGTAGGACTGTTTCATTTTTCTGCTTACTGCTAGGTAAATGTCAGCCTAGTTAAGCACATATCCCTGTCCTCTGAAAAAGGCTGTAAGGTAGTTTGTTGCCTTATAATTTAAATTAATTTGAGGTTCCTTTGCCAGCACAGCTTCTTTGTGTTTGTGTCTCAATTTCATTATTTACTTATCAAAAAAGATACGATCTCTGTTCACCATTTATCAAGGGAGGAACCAATCCATTTCTATCTAGTTTAGGTAGGGAATAGAACAAGAAAATGAATAGCAGATTTTGAACAAACACATTGTGAAGTCAATCAGAATCTTGTAATATACAGCTTCACTGCATTTCTAAAGTGGCGTAAAGACTAAAATCATATGAATGCAAAACTGAGAAGCCTATTTAGTGAAGAATAGCTTTGCAAGACATATATTTTACTCATAAGATCTTGACAGATTCGTGAAGAAAATATAAGTGTCTGTCTTAGGGAAGAAGTAACATTTGGGATCGAATGTGCAGCGCTAATAAAAACGGCACAGTCCAGTCAATAAAGCATCAAGCTATCAGAAAACAGAACTAGACCCAGTCCCACTCTACTCTTTTGCTTTTATCCTGCACTGGCTTTTGTCTCATCTGTTTTAACATCAGGTATTTTTTGCTGCTTAAAGATACTTGACTTTGTCAAGGTCGCTTCATTTCTCTCCCTCATCTGTATTTTCTTCATCAACCTTTTGTCTTGTCAAAACTGGAAGTGGTGTGGGGCAACAACTATGTCCAATTCTGCTTGAGTCTAAAATCAATTCAGATGTATCTATAAAAACAATGAACAGTTTATTAGCAAAAGTGGATGCTATTTTGAAACATTGCCATGGAAGAAGAAGGCACAAATAAGAGACACATTTGCATCCTTTCCTTCTGTATTCCTATCTAGCCAATTTTATAGCCATTTTGTTATTTTAAGGGAGGTCAAGGAAAATATGGTTTTGTTTCACAAATAGAGACAGAACATTATTTCACATCAGTGGAAATGATAGCTAGGTAAAGCAGGCAGGAATTTAAAACAATGAAAAGCTAGCATCTTTCCATTAAAATTTAATGCATGCCATTTTCAGAAGGTGCTGCTATCAGCACCAAGTATGTGCAAAATTTCCACTGTAAATACACAATACCAAAAAATACTTCAGACTCAAATCCTATGTACATCAAAATTCAGAACAACAAGAGAGTTTTTGCTTACACTCCCAGAGTTTTTAAAGCAAGATCAAAAACTGTTATTATAATAGGAAATGGGTCATCATTCAATTTAACTTCCATCTGCAGGGGAGTGATACCCAGAGAAGAACTACAAGTCAGTAAGGGAACTGACAATACTCTCTTGCAATGCTTTAGAGCTAGACAGGATTCAAGTGTTTATGGAAACTTCTCAAGTAATTTTTGTTAGTGATGACAAATTTGTTATGTTTCAGATATAAGCTCTGATATAACACTGAGTTAACCTCTCATTTTTTACTGAAGACTTAACAGAGACAGTAGGGAATATAATTCACTGAACAGAATAGGACTTTGTGAAATGAAACATTTTTCTCCTATAAAATCTTAACCATAGCTAATTTACAATTCAGACAGACTCTTTCTTTTGTACCTGTTTATGAAGGTGTTGTCATACAAATTTTATGCCAGGAAATAATCATACTCTATCTATCTTTTGCTTATTGCCTGGACATCCTGCAACAAAGAGCTTCTGTACGCTGCCTCTCCTTCCAACAATCTCCTTGTATTTGGCCAGTGTAAAAATCAATGATTTACCAAGGCTCTAGTTTTCACTGCCTAAATGATAAAATACAGCCTAAATACAGCATTGAAAAGCAAAATAAACCAAGATTTTATGCTGCCTTATTTAATTTCAAGGCTTAAATTCAATTACCACTATAAACATTTCCATAAAATGAATTGCAGAAGAAAGGTTTGCAAAGTCAAAAGCAATTTAGGAAGGGCAATGCTGAAATGCACAATTTAGTAACATTATTAATGTGAATAATGCATTTAACTTGAAATGATTTGGGGCAATAACTGCGTTAGAGAGTGACCTCTGGAATGGCCATCAAATATTTGCTGGCAGGTGTCTGCGATTAGGAAATCAAGGCATATCTCTTAATACCATTTCTCTAATCTATGTATTTGTTAGTAGTGTTAAAAAAGCACTGGCAGCATACAGAGGGATCAGAGTTTAAAAAAAAAAAAAAAGGAAAGAAAAAAAGCCTGCTGTTCACCTTGAGCTACGCACTGCTCTAAACGCAAACAGTGATTATCTAGTTGTAAACTTAAGTCTATGGCTTATGGGCAAGTGAAGAAGTCAGTAAAGTGGCCTGTTTGGCATTCCAGCCAAGACAGTGCAAAGTGCCAGGTGTGCAATTTAGAAGTGGGTATCTCTCTTCACCTGCTTTTTTGTTTGATTAAATCTCTAGGAACTATTTGTCCATTACTACTTTATTTTACCACCGGCTGCTTTTTATAGGGAAATTTATTTATAGAGAGTTTCGGGCAAAGTATGGGAAAGATCCATATTAATAGTTTAATCACAACCCTCCTTGTTATGTTGCTGCATCCTGTGAAGTATCAGACTGTGTGAACAGAATATTACTCTCTGAAGATCCTCATTGGGTAAGCATAAGACCAAGGAGGTGCCAAACCTGAGTCTCCAAGATAAGTTATTCAAGCAGAAAGTGACAGATGCCTTGCCAAGAACCACATGAAAAGAAAAAGATGACTTCGAGTTGAAAAGATAAAATGACCAATATTGACTCTAAATATCTTTCAGTATCCCAATAAAAAGCATGGCACAAAGAAAAGTTGATCTCTGCACAACTTGTCTTTTGCCAACTGAAATCTGAGAACTCACTTTTCTGCTTGTGAGAAATTATAATTAAAAAACAGTAACAACTTGGCATCTGAAGAATGAGAGAGACCTTTTGTTGCCGCACATGCAAAAGACACTGATTCCTGATCTGTTGGTGATGGCTGTGGTTTATTGAAGCTGCAGAGAAAGATACATGCCTTTTGTTTATAATGTGTTATAACTAAGCTTACAGCTCTCATAGAATGTATCTTTCAAAGACCAGTCACAACACACTGCTTAGCAGCCCAAACCTTCTAGAAGTCATGTAATTTCCTCATTATGTTAATCTAGATTGGTCTTAAACTAACATTTTATCCTATTCCAATTTTGGGTCTTTCAAGCTCTTATTTAATTAAGATGTTGTTAAGCATTTTCTTTTTTTCAAGAGTGTGGGTGTTAAAATATTTAAGCTGTTGACCAGACAGAAACCACTTATTTGGCTACTTTAGCCAGTATTGGTACTAATGCTTGTTTTGCTAACAACACAATTCAAAAGATAATTAAATGATCCACACAATTTTCTCCTTATGAGTTGTCTTCAGCATTTAGGAAATGCTACAGTGTAGAGATTTCCTCTGCAGAATTCATTACAAATAAACAGGTGAAAACAACAAAAAAGCTGAGAAAGAGGCAGATGCAATAACAGATGAATAGCAAATACCACCTGAGAAACAGGAAACAACATCCTTTTTTTTTAGTGACAGAATAAACACCAACATTAAAATAAGCTCAGCTAACCAATATGAGATGAAAAATAGTGTTCTCT
>NW_010553612.1:0-1060 GCF_000687285.1 Phaethon lepturus | reverse complement strand
TTCCGATATTAAAAAAGGAAGGATTCACTTCAAGTAACTTTCATCATACAAAAACTCATCTTCTAGTTTAAGCTAATTATCTCTCTCTCTCTGTGGCTAACAGAGTAAAGGCATATCTCCAGCATGATTCATAACAGGAAACTTAAGACACTAGGGTAGGATGAATTATTCCTTGATAGTGCTGTTCTCTTTCCATTGACTATAGAAGGAGCCTAAGCAACTAATTAGAAGTAGATATTTTAAGATACCTATAAATAGCATATGTAAATTTTATATATAGAATCTGTAAAATTAAAAATTCCTGTAATTTAGTCCCTTAGCATCAAGTTATATAGCAAATAACTTGGTGAAATGCAAAAAAAAAAAAAAAAGGTCTGGGTTGTCTCTCTAGGCTCTCTAGCTGTGCTCTGCATGAGGCTGCTGGAGCTGACATAGCATTAGGCATGGTTACCCTCCATGTTCTCTTAGACGTCATTTATCTTAGTATTTCGACAATTTCAGATTACTTGTTGGTGGTGCAAGCACAACATGTTCCACTGTCAAGTTTTGTAAGTACTGGAAAAACATAGCACAAAGTTTACTTTCTATGAGAATACTCTTTAAGAAAAACTGAATCAAAGCCTGGTCTGGTTTAGTCTTTAAATAACAACTCTTTCATTTGATCACTTAGAAGATTAAACATTGTAAATGAATGCTAGACAATGAAGATAAGTAGATCCTACAATGACATGAGACTTTGTAGATAGAGATCGTTTTGCATATATATAACAAAAAGTGAATAAATATTTGGAATATGATTTTGCCTTTGTTTTCAAACAAGTGACTTTGTGATGTAAAAAAGATGATCATGTATTAAACTGAAAGAATAAGTCAATTGCAGAACTAAGACAATTGATTTCTAATAGTGTTATTAAAATTTCAGTAACATTGTCTAATACTGAGATTAGGTTGGCAGGAAAATACCCAACCCAAATGGATTGTACTACTGCCAGTCATCACATTTTAAAAACATGTAGGTATACGTATGAGTTGTTTTCACAGAATCACAGAATCACAGAAT
>NW_010553611.1:0-5866 GCF_000687285.1 Phaethon lepturus | reverse complement strand
CCAGAGGAGGGCCGCAAAAATGATCAGAGAGCTAGAACGCCTCTCCTCTGAAGACAGGCTGAGACAGTTGGGGTTGTTCAGCCTGGAGAAGAGAAGGCTCCAGGAAGACCTTATAGCAGCCTTTCAATACTTAAAGGGGGCTTATAAGAAAGCTGGATAGGGACTTTACAAGGGCATGTAGTGATAGGACAAGGGGTAGTGGGTTTAAACCGAAGGAGGGTAGATTTAGATTAGATGTAAGGAAGAAATTTTTCACTATGAGGGTGGTGAAACACTGGAACAGGTTGTCCAGAGAAGTTGTGGATGCCTCAATCCATGGAATTGTTCAAGGCCAGGTTGGATGGGGCTTTGAGCAACCTGGTCTAGTGGAAGATGTCCCCACCCATGGCAGGGGGGTTGGAACTAGACGATCTTTAAGGTCCCTTTCAACCCAGACCATTCTGTGAATCTATGAAGCTTCGAATTCATGTATAACTTTTCTTTTTTTAGCCTCCTTTTTACTGCCGTGATGTTGCTGAGATGTATGAGAATATTCTTCATAAACCCTTAGTTTTGCGCCCAGGAATCAGTCTTACAGCCTGGTCTATTCTGGAAGAACTTTTGGAGAAAGATCGGCAAAGCAGACTTGGAGCAAGGGAAGATTTTGTATGTAATGCCTTAATTTATCAAGCCCTACTTCATTTAAGGGGACAGCACCAAATTTATGTGCACAGCACAGGTTTAATAGTTGGAAATAGAGGTTGCTTTGTTATGTCTGTCTCTGTTTTACTCTTTTTTGTTTCTTTGTTAAAGACAGCGTGGTCAATTGCTGAAAGTTGTTGGGGATAGGAGAGAGGTGATTGTCCTGGAATATAAATTTTTTGAGCTTGGTTGCTGCTTTACCTGCCAGCAAAGGAAACAGTTTCTGGTGTAGCAGTCACTAGGGTCACTGTTTGCTTCATAGCTAGTAAGTGTATTGCAGAGTAGTCAAAGCAGCCACTTCTCAGATAATGATCTGCTTTACAAAAAGGAACAAAAATTTAAGGCAGGAGCACAGATATTAGCAAAAAACATTCTTGCTCTGTGGTAGACTTCAGGGTGGTTGATTTTAAGGCTTAAAAGCAGAAAATACGATCTTAAAATGAAACCAGTTTGTAGAGGCAGGCTAACAAATTTTAATTGCTGTTTTTAACCAACTGCAGCTTTTATTGCAAAGTAATCTGAATAAATAAGCTGATGAAGGACTTCCTTATGTGCATGCAGTCTGAAGTAGTGTTTACTACACAGGATGGATTTCTGAAATATCTAAAATTTTTATTCCTTACTGCAGCTTGAAATTCAGAAGCACCCATTCTTTGAGTCTCTCAGCTGGACTGATCTTCTCCAGAAGAAGATTCCGCCACCATTTAATCCTAATGTGGTAGGTGCCTGGTGCAGTTTTAGTTCATACCTGCCAAACTTCTCCCTTTAAGGGCTCATCTATTGGCAAAGAATGTTTGTTTCAGAACAGTGAAGAATGGGATCCCCGCAGTGCTGACTGGCCTTTGAAGCAGTCACACTTTTGAGCAGTGATACCATCTTTTTTTCACTTAAAACTCACTTTGACATAACAGTGTTTCTTCTGCTCATTCCTGTCAATTTTTGTGGGGTCTAAAGACCAAAGAAGAAAATACAGCCAGCCTCTCCTTTTGAAGACTTTCCAAAAGACTGATTTCCTGCATTTTTGTAGTTATTAAGCCAACACACAAGAAAAGTTGCAGCTTTTCTTTATCCTCCCATCAGTTTAAACTGTGTCAACCTGTGACTGCTTGCCCAAAAACTCAGGGGTAGGGGAGGAGGAAGCCCTTCCTAAAGTCACATCAGAGCATCACCTTTTGTTGAGTCTGTGTCTGTTCGGTGAAGAAGCTTTAGCTGTCTTGTCTCTTCTCTCTGCGACTAAATATTACTATGCTTTAGTTCTTCGGTGTGTTAGTGGGAAGCTGATCTATCATAACAGCAGCACCGTTGCTAGAATTTACCACTTAAAGTGTTATTGATTGAAAAGGGAGAAAGAGAATTTGGTGTGGTTTGGATTTTTTTTTGGTGGGTTTTGGGGTTGTTGGTTGGTTGGTTTGGTTGGGGTTTTTGGGGGTGGGGGTGTGCAGTTTTTGCATGTCCCTAACAGTCATTTAAGAAACAGACATTTCTTCCTATTTCTTAGGTTTTTCAGATTATAAAGGTCTGTAGGCTTTGGTCTGAACTCCAGCTTAAAGGAAACAAGTGGACTTTTAATAACTGTTTTCAGGGATGCTGTGGTGTGCTTCCTTTAATTTCCCGTACTTAAGTAGGAAGCAATGACATAGAGCAGATAGCCTCAAGAGTTACATTTGAAATCTAAAAGACAAGCACAAGTTTAAAACACAGTGTTAATATGACAACTGATAGACTTTCTGTTTTCTAGGTTGGACCGGATGATATTGGGAATTTCGATGCAGTGTTTACAGAAGAAATGGTCCCATACTCAGTTTGCGTTTCTTCCGATTACAACATCGTTAATGCCAGTGTCCTAGAGGCAGATGATGCATTTGTTGGATTTTCTTATGCACCACCTTCTGAAGATATGTTTTCCTAGGAAGTTAGAAGCCAACAGTGTTTTGTAAGTCTTAGGGTGAACTGAAATGGTAGGGTTATGGACACATTCCAAAATAGTGTAACTAGTGCCTCGTCTTGTATGTAGGTTTGAAACCTATGAACAAACTTTCTCTGCTGTATAGGAGGAATTTGGGCATTTTGAATGGCTTGCTTTGGGGTTTGAACTGTTTGTTCCTGCTGCATAAAATATTTTTTAAAACCTTTAAAAAGCGTTCTCTACATATTTTTTAAGCAAAAACACTGACTGTTCTCAATCCCTTCAAGTTTACATTCATACCTATCTAAGATTTGGCTGGCACAAACAGCAGCAAATTTAGTAAATTTATAAATGCTTTTGTACCTATTTACAGTGACTTTGTGCTTGAATTGTAACTATGCAAATCATCTTTTGTATATCCTGGTTTAAAAAAGGTAAATGTTTTCCCTGTTGTACAAGTTTGAAATATATGTTAACTTACCTGTCAGCACTTAAATGAGAGGTTAATATAAGTCCAGGATTCTTAAAGGACTTCTACAGAATGAAAAGTTGCTTTTGTGCTCTCTGAAGTACCCATTCGCTCAACTGGATTATCTGAGGTATGGGGGATTACTCAAAGCAAGGATGGAATGAAGTAACTGGCTTGATTTGGTAACATTACTGATCACGTGTTCTACTTTTCTTTTCTCCTTGAGATAAATACATATGTTTCAACTAAATTTAAAATATTTTTGGTTAAAACTCTGCTTTTCCAAAGATAAAATATGCAATAATCACTGTTACTTTGAAAGGCTGTCTTGCTTTGACCTTTTGGGGGTGGGTGGTGAGGGGATCAAGCCAAATATTAGGGATTTTTCTCATGGATTTATAGTTTGAAACACTAATATGTTCCAAATTGATTGTGTTTCAGTGTTCATACCTACTTGTCTTTGTGTTCCAGTTTGCACCATTTTTAAATCTTCACTTGATATTATGGGGAAGAAAATGTAAATTACATTGATAACTTTAAAAATGTAAAAAGCTATTGTATTTCTCATAACATACACATGTATGGACAAACTGATAATTCTGAACAATTTCTGTTTAAGGAAATTTTTTTAAACAATGCAAAAATTGACTGCAGTTATGTGTAAAGGCCTGTCACAGTAGTAGTTTTATTATGTATGTTACTTGTAAATAACAACTTATTTTTGTCTGTTACTTCAAAAATGTTCTGTGTTTTTTGTCATAAACATTCAGTTAAATGCCTTCTTTTTAGAGAAATCTGATAAGACACTGATGAATAGCCAGCGTTAAATGGGCTCTAAATCATCTCATTTTTGACAAAATAAGAAGTAGCTAAGAGGACTGCTATCTATATTGCATCAAGATCCGTTAAAAATTGAGAATATTGGGGAAATGAGTGTATCAAATCGTAATTCTTTTGAAATTAATGTTGTGTCAACAGTGAAACATTAGACTAGTGGAGACTAAAACAGGGTTCCTTGCTTACCTCAAGGAGTATCTCCTGCATAGCACCTAAGTGATGCTGAGCAGTTGCTACATGAGGTGTCAGAAGGAGTGCCCAGGTAAAAGAAGTAAGATTTGGCATGGAAGCGGGGAATGAATCCTGTCGTTTGTGGGAGTGGACTGGTGGCTGGGCACTCATTTTCCATAGTGCTGCTCTCAGGAGATAGCCATGCAGCCCTTAGGACAACCAACAACTACATGAGTCCTGTTCCTGCAGTTACAATATCTGGAAGCAACAGCTTTATCTCTTCTTTTTTTTTTTTTTTTAAATATATTGTCTTTCTGATAGACTGGAAAGCAGAAATTGATTGTAAGAAAGGAAGTACCCATTCTTACACTGAATTTTTTCTCTGTATACTCCTGAAATGAATGTGGGCTACTGTACCTACCTTCTCTTTGTGGCAAGGATGCCCATACTGTAGCCACTTTCTGCTTTTCCCAGCAGGGAAGTACAGTACTGCAGAGAGGTGGGGAGGAGAAGGGATACTTCAGAAGTTGTTGCTGTTGGAGCTAGCACCCTTTTTAGTTTGTCTTGTATTTCCAATATGTCTGTACCTAGCTCCCTGACTGGGTGAGGGGGTTTGTATTGTGGTTGGGTTTGGGTTTTTTTTTCATGAATTTGGGATTGGTTGGTTGAGAGTTTTTATAATTTTATTTAAAAAGAAAATATGGCAATGGTAGTTGAAGGTATTTCTGGGAGAGCAGCTTAATTGCTGATTTTTTTTCCTTCAGCAGCCTCTGCCTTTTTGCCAAAGTGAATGTGTTAAACATCACTTGCAATACTTATATGAACTCACATAGGAAAGTGAATTTTTTGAAATGCATCAGCCAGATCGGGACTTGTGAAGCTAACAGACTCTGTGTACAACATGGAGGAGTAAAGCCTTGCAGTACTTCTGTATCTAGGGCTCTTGTGCCACATCCTGCTGCTTTTCATGATGCTGGTTTTCAAAGTAGAAGGGCTAGGTTCAGAGGTAGCAGCTCCTTCACCCCTGCTGAGCTGAGAAGGGAAAGCCTAAGCACTGGCTATCGTGAAGGACAGGAGATTGCCAAAGAACCTACACAGGAACCACCTGTGGTACTGCCTTCCTGTTCTGGCAGATGGATGGGTAATAAAGGGAGGTAAAATTTGGCTTTTTGTAACGAGTGTAGGGGGTTTTGCCTGTCTGTAGCAAAAGGGGGTTGTTCCCCCCCTTCCAGAGAAGTGCTGCTGGAGGCTGTGAGGAGCAGGCCCGCTCTCCTGGTGTGGTGGAAGCAAAGGAAGGGTGCTGCCTCGCTGCCCTCTGGTCTCTTGGCCTGGGAGGAGAGAGCAGAGAAGATGGACTGACTGAAATGCATGGCAGGTGTAAAAACAAACTGTCACACAGCAGAAAAAGTTTAGAGGTGCTGTCTGGGGAGGTAGGCTTCAGAAGTCTGGCGTGCTAAAGGCAGCAGTTAAATATGCAGTATTTATGAATGAAATGAGAGAAAACGGTTTTACAAATACGTTGTCCTTTGGTGCTTACTACGCTGTTGGTGCATGACCCTTTTCGAGTGACCTGCCTATGGCCACTGTAAAGCGAAGGCAGCGCGCCCGGCCTAGCTGCGTGCTCACCGAGGCGGACTCGCCTCGAAGAGGTGGTGCCCGGTGTGCTCGTGCAGCTGTGTTTGACGGGCGGGCTTGCGTTTTGCCATCACGGAGGCGCGGAGGGAGCTGTTCTCAACACCGGCGCCTGTGGCAGCGGTGGCGCCGAGCGGCTGGGCCCGCCCGGCGGGGGAGCTGTGGCGCAT
>NW_010553610.1:0-3500 GCF_000687285.1 Phaethon lepturus | reverse complement strand
TGCAGAGGAAGATGCGTTTCCACTTGCGGGTATTTGGATTTTATCCCTCCGGCTTGTATATGCATTTGGGGGTGGCAAGTACCCCACTGGAGAGCCAGGACGAAGGCGGGCCGCACAGACGTCTCTTCTAGTGCTTTTTACTTGTTTTTATTGAACCCATCACTTCAAAACATGTGGGACTTACCATCTCAAACCAGCAGCCCCACGAGGCAGAAATCGCTCTCCTTCAGGTGAAGAATACAACCGGCACGGTAGCAGCCTTCTGAAATGTCCAGCGGGCCAGGCACAAGTTTGGAAAAAAACCCCACAAACCACCCCAAAACCCAAACGAACAAAACCGAGCAAACCTTCTCTCCTTAGCACAGGGAATTGCCCTCGGGCGAGTCAAATTCGCAACGCTGGGGAAAAAGCTGGAGTGGAAATTGGAAGATCGCAGGCTGATCGGGCTACAGATTTAAGAACTGTGTCGTTATAAATGAGGAAAACGGGGTCCGTGGGAGGTTGGGAAAGGCTGGTTCGCGTTGGTCACCGCGGCCTGGTGCCGGTTTTGTTCTCCGTGTGATTTGGACTTCTTTTCTGTTTTAGGGATTTTGGAGTTTATTAGCCTGGCGGTGGGGCTGGTGAGCATCCGTGGGGTGGACTCAGGACTCTACCTCGGCATGAATGAGAGAGGCGAGCTGTATGGGTCGGTAAGTTTAAGGTTTTGTGCCGAGTACAACGCTGTATGATGTACACAGCATGACATACATCCCGGGGCCTCACCGGTGTCACGAGCTGTGTCTGTCGCAGGCCTCCAAAGCCCTCGGGGTGCCACGTACCTCCACCCTCCCCGCGATGCCGCTGGTGTTATAACATAAATGATACGTATGAAGTAGCTGAAGTTGTGGTCTGAGTGTCATTGTATGATAACAGTCTCTACAACTCCTTGTAGCAGTTAGGGAGGTTGCTCATAATTTTCTAGAAGAGCCCTTTTCAGACTAAAATTTTCCGTGCTTTGCCAAAACCCAACTGTAAAGGTCTCGTTAGCTTTTTGCTCCACACAAACTCCCCAATACCTAAGCTCTTCCTAAGAGTTAATACCTAAACCCTTCCCTGAACCCTTCCTAACACCACCTATGGCAGACCCTGCCTCATCCTGTGCTGCTGTAGGGCAGAGAAAGCAGAATTCTCCTCGTTTCTAGTCCAGGCTCAGGTTTCTGGTGGCAGCTTGTGAGTTTGGCGTTTGCTGCCCTGGTTTGGGCCACGTCCTTAGAGCCGTGGCTGGCGGGTCGCGCTGCCGCGGCCGGGACCAGCTGGGGTCCACCTCGCTGGTTTTACTGAACCTGCTCCACCCTGTAAACCACGGTGAGCCAGCCCCAAAAAGAGAGCGTGCGTCGAGGTTTTGCTGGATGAAACACCCGCACGCGGAGCAAACGCCTCTGCAAAGCTCAGCCGGAACCGCAGGGAAGGGGTGCTGTGGGGAGCTTTGCCATCGTGGGTAAAGCCTCCATCAGCCTGAAGAGAGCCAAGGGCTCCTCTGCTTCTTTCCGGCTAATTAAGTGTTAAGACTTGCCGTCAAATGTCAGGTCTTAACAACCGGGCAGAGGTGCTTCCAGCAGGTGAATTTAACTCAGTCCCTAATTATTTAATCCGCTCAATATAAAATAGTTCTTTCTAGTTAGCTAGAAGAATCTCTTCTCTTCTGAAACATTAATTGCATTCTGGAGAGCCATTTTTAAGCTTCCTTTTCTGTAGCTGCTGCACTTCATTGGTGCTTTTTCTTTAGGTGCCCCATTGCCTTTAATTCAACCCATCACCTGTGTGCGATTTTTTTAAAGTGCCTCTTTCTAGATCACAGCGCTACCCTATGTGAGGATACTGATTTTTAAGGATAAACTAAAATGGAATAAAATGAACCAGTTTTTAAAATGAACCAGTTTTAAATCAAAGCAGAAGGCTCATAACTCCTTTAAGCAAATCAGATCAATCTCATAGTGCAGGAATTTAACCTCGTGTACTCCGCGCGTAGAGAAGCCTTCAGAAAACCTGCGCTTAGTAAATAGTAACAGTAAACCACGAGTTTCCGTCATCTTCTCCCGTTCCCATCTGAGACTGCCACAGACCCTTCCACTATTTAAGATGCAGTTACTGATGTTTGCATGAGATAATCAAATACTAGCATGCTCCGATAACTGTTCCTTTCCCACTTCGTCTCCATAACCTCTACCCTAAACAGAAGTTAAATGCGGAGAGAGCGGTTAAATTACAACTGTGCCGCAAGATAGATAAAAAGTAAAATCACTGGGATTCCATGAAACACAAAAATTCATAAAGCAGGTTTCGGAGAGCGGGGTTGTGCCTACACCCGCGCGGCAGCACCTCTCCCGTCAGCCCCGCGGCCGCGCAGCGGCTCCTGGAGTCGCAGCTTTTCCTCGTGCCTGCTGAAAAGGAGGACGCCAGCCTGCAATATTCCCTCCCGCGCTTGCAAACCCTGCAGCGCTGATTATGAACCAACAGTTTCATGATGGGTTAATTAGATTCTGTGTTCACGTTACGACACAGAAACAAAAATCGGGTAACGCTTTACAGCACTGCATCTGGAAACGGGACTGACCTGAAGACGTAATCACGGGGTTTTTCTCTCTGTCGCTGCATCTCGCACGCCAGGCAACGCGCTGACCGGACGCTGCAGGGACACGGTCAAACCGCTGATCCACACCGTGCAGAAGTCACGAGCCAGGTCCCCAAGTAACCCTGGCCTTTTAAAATCTGGGATACGTGGCTTGGACAAGGATGGCTTTTCGAAATCGAAAGCCGCTCCACTATTCTTAATTCAAGGTCCATAAAACAGCGCCTAACAGCAGCATTAGCATCGCAGCGGTATTTTTAAATTTTCAGCAAGTTTATTATTTCCCTTTGTACCAATTTTGCCTGGTCCGTGTGTTGACACAGCCCGAGCCAGCCGTCCCCGCCGCGACACGCGGGACAGACAGCTTTTCTGCCCACCCCTTGCGCCAACGTTTCCGTTCAGCTTCCCTCCGATTTCCAAAACGCGAACGCGGCTAATACTGAGAGCGGCAAAAGTCGCAGGCGGGACCTTGCGCGCTGCCCGCACAGCGTCGGGCTCGGGGGGGACGTCCCGGGGCTTGGAAAGGAATAAATCACGCCTTGCAGAGCCACCCCAGACCTCGCCAAACGTTTTACACCAACACGGTACCTCCAAACAGCCCAGTGAAGAGCGGGTACACTGGGGCAAAGCGGCAGCGCACGAGTTCAGCCGGTCGGCAATTTCCGACATATTCTGAGTAGATGGCATCCTGGGGGAAAAAAAACCCAAAAGGACTGTATTTATTGACGGATCTGGGAAGAGAAACCCAGGGTTCCCAGTTCCCCAGGTCTCTGCTGGCGAGGGCCGTGGCGTAGGCTTTCGGAGGGCTCACGGCTCACCCCGGGGTTTATTTAATTAGCAGCAAACCGTTCAGAACAGGTTCTGAGCGCAGGCGAGCTCCGGGATCGCATTG
>NW_010553609.1:0-12377 GCF_000687285.1 Phaethon lepturus | reverse complement strand
CTGCCAGATGGCAGAGTGCAGCGGTGCGTGGAGATCCTCATGTCGATCAAAATGAGCAGTATAACCATGTTAGCCCAGCTGCAAGGCAGGGTGGATTTCATTTGGCCCCAGCATCATGCTGACATAGTTACATGGGATTGATTTCTGCTTGTGCTGCTGGTGCTACTTTGCACCATGAAATGTTGCGTTGGGTAGACCGACTGGACGTGTTGGGTTTTTTCCTGCCAGGTGGTTTTCATCCTTATGTAGAGATACTTGCTGTGATCACTTCCACTTCCACGAGAGTGTTTCCTCCTAAATCAGCAAACTCGCAAATCCATCATTTCCATTGCTCGTAACAGAATCTGCAAAAAATTCTTGGTCTTCAGCTTGTGTTTCCCAAAGCTAATGTCTTGATGTTCTTCAAGAATGCAACTCATTTCCATTTTTTTTATTTTTTTTTTTTTAGCATCTGGTATACTTGTAGGGGCTTAGTGCTCCATGCATGCAACATGCTTTCACAAAGTAAGCTTAGTAGCTTGGCTGTCCCACGAGTTTCACAGGAAATTAAAGGTAACACCAGCTCTGCTGACAACAGATCTGTGGACCGTGCTCAGTGCTGGATGCTGACCCTGAGCTGGACAGTGAGCAGAGGTGTCCCCTGCCCCACAAAAGTCTTTTAAGCTTTGGGTTGAGTAGCTTTTGCTTAAGCCTTATTTCATAAAACTTGAATCGCAGGTTTGAGATTTTTTTTTTATCAAGGGGACAGGATTTCTTTTGTCTCATTTGAACTCTAATGATGTGCTCGAGTCTTTTCTAGGAGAGACAAGGAGAATCATGTTTGCCTAAAATGATGCTTTGCATCCCAAGGTTTTTGGGAAGGTTGTTCTACGTTTTTTTTACCTTATATCCCTGCAAGAATTTCAAAGGCATTTATGAAGTTGTTTGTTTATTGCTGAAAGTTTGTGCTTTTTACAGGGTTTAGTCAAAACTTGGGGGTGTTGTGCAGTAGGGTTTGAGTATTGGGGGATCTCTCTGTTTTTAAATACACATGGCCCCGCTGCCTTTCCGGTATTTCTCTGTAGGTTACAGACCACTCCTGACTCAATTGCTGCAAACTTGATTGCATCTCTCCTTTTTTTTTTTTTTTTTTTTTTTTTTTAATTCGGGTGCCACATCTTTCTAGTGACGGTGATGAGGAGAGCACAACTAGAGCCCTCGAGGCCGAAAACCTTGCCAGATGGTGGTGTGTGTTCCACCTCTTCCTTGGAGGTGACGGACTCAGGGCTGCTGAGTTGGCTCAGTAGCAAAGCTGACAGAGCAATGTTCGTGCCTGTGAACACCTTTTCTATTTCTATATTGTGTGATTTTGAAATCTTATATTAATGCAGAGGGCGACAGGTCTTGCCTTGGGGAATTTCATGCCAAATACCTGGACCTGTGCTGAACTGCAGTGAAGTTTAGATGTTGGGAGAGTCCACCATGGTGGTATGCATTAGTGAGCACAACAGTAGATACTTCAAAGTTTGCCTGACTTCCTACAGAAGTGTTCCACATCACCCTTCTTCAAAAGCTTTTAGGGTACTTTGCAGACACAGACTTGGTCCAAAACAGTCCCACCTGCTGTCAGTTGGGAATTTTCAGATTCTTTTTGCCCCTTCTGTTGATTTTTCAAGACCCCTTCCTACAATCCTGTTGCTGAACCTGTGTCACCTTGCGCTTGTCTTGCTCTGGCCTCAGACGCTTGAGAGTTGGTTTCTTTTTTCCCCAATATTAACCAAACTGCTTTGCTTCTTGCTCTCTGGCTACATCCTGCAGCTGCAGATCTGAAAACACTTTACAAAGGAGATAAAAATTATTAGTCCTATTTTGTAGATGCCTGGGGCAACAGCTTGTCCCAGACCACCCAGGATGTCCCGTGTCGGTGGCAGGAGGAGGAATGTCTTGAGACCTGTCAGGATGAGACCTGTCTTCCCAAGCCCTCATCCTAGTCCTCTCCTCCCCATGAACCCTGCTTCCCATTTTTAATAGATTAAAAATTCCCATTCTGACTGCACAAGTCCTTCTTTGACATCTACAGAAATAGGTTGGGTTTTCAGTGTACTGAGGTCATTTTGGGAAGGTGGAAAGAAAGCATAACCAAGGAGAGGAGCCCTTGCTAGAGAATACTGTGCCAGCAGCTCCCTCCTCTGTTCCTAGAGGCTGTAGGTTTTCTTTGCTTGGTCTCCAGTTATCTCAGAGTTACGTGAGGAACCCCATAAGTAAGTCCTACATGGATGTCCACTTTCTGATCTCAGATGGGCAGAACAAACCACCTGGGGACTTTGTACTAGAGGATATGGCCAGTATTTAGGAGCAAATTGCACGGGTATCTTGATCTTCCTTATAATAATTTTGCTCTAAACCGGCTGGAAATGTTAGGACTAGATGGAAGTGTGTGCACCTTGCATGGGACTAGAAAAAAATGCCTAATTTGTGGTAGAGCCTGTCTTAGTCTCACAGCAGGATAGTGAATTCCTGGAGAGGAGCTTTGACCATAGCTGGAGCTATTTATGTCTTTGGATAAGGCATAATTAAGCTGGTTGTGATGTCCTACATGGCATCTTTTCAGGGTGACTTCCCGAAGAGGAAACCTTCCAAACAGGCAGAGCTGGAGCTGCCCCCAGTGCGACCGAGTGGGAAGAACCGCTATTGCAAAATGGACATAATAGGTTTCCTGGGCTAAATCCTGCCTCGTGGACTGCCTGCGCCGGCTGCAGCATCCAGCCGCCTTGGGCACGCGGCTCTGTGGGGAGGGTGTGCCGTAATCCCATCCGGGAGGCGCAGAGGTGCCCGGCTTTCAGGCTCGCAGCCATCCCAACGGCGAGTACTCCTGTTCCTCCGCTCCCTCCCGTCTGCTGGAGCTGACACCCATTTTCCCCGCTCCTGACCCCGGTGGGCAGCTCTCCCTGCCGGGACCACAGGCACTGCAATGCTCACCCCCCGAGACACGCGGACCTCCCCCCCGGGAAGGCTCTGCTAATGCTGTCCATCATGAATAGCTCTAATCCACTCTTTATTCGGCGCCTTGATGAATTTAAGGCTGCACCCTTGCTGGCCTCTCCTCCAGCGGAGAGTATCCCATTAGAGGTGTGACTCCCTGGCTCGGCGTACCACGACCCTCTGGGCCATCGCTCATCAGGATTTCTGGACCAAATTCAATACTGGAAGTTTTCCTGGAGCTTGCGAGAAGAAGCCGACTCTTTGGTGTTGGGTGGCTTGCAAATAGACGGGCTGGCTAACGCTTGCTCTTCCTAATTGCAATTCTTTGCAAAGAAATTATTAGGAAGATATTAACCATATAATGTTTTGGCAGGGTGCTGGATGGCAGTCATCATTTCTGCTGCTACAGTATGTTTAAAAAAAAAATTAAAAAAGGACAATAAAGTAGGCTTTTTTGTTGGAAAAGAAGATTTCATGTTATCTGTGTTTGCAGGCTTTCTGGCTCATATGCTGGAGGAATCCTTGCTGCGGGGGTGTTTTCATTTTCTCGTCTAACATGGCAGTGGTCCATCACAGCAGAGGTTTTTAGCTTAAACAATCTGTTTGTGGGGCTGCTGATGGCTCTCACCGTGCATTTTGAGGAGGCATCCACTGCAAAAGAGAGATCAAAGGTAAAACATCTCAAGCAAAGTGAATAGTTCTTTTTTTTTTTTCCAATTAGTTATCACATATCTGTTTAATTTCCTATTCATGTAGTGTTGATTTAGTTTTGTTTTAAATAAAGGACAAATTTTGGGACTGGGTTCAGCACCTGTGCTGGGTGGTGTTGATCCTTGCCCTACCTGGGTGTTCAAAAGTATCAAGCATTGAAAAACCTGTCCACTTCACTTAAGGGTTGAGTTGGGATCTGCTGGATGGGTTTGAGGTTGGTTTGTTTAATACACACAAGGTGGAAACAGGAAAAGCAAAATCATTTTTATCTGAATGTTTTAGTGCAAAGTTTGGTTTCCTGCATCAAAGTCTCAAACTAGGCTGTGGGTGTTCAATTTTTTGTTTTCAGAACTGGTATTTTTCCTTGGGCTAAATAGATCTATTTTACAGAAAACTTCATCTAGTCAGAAACTCAGGTTTCTACTGAAATGACCAAATTTTCAATCAGTTCTTCTTTTGAAATTAAATGTGCCCCTAAAATAATGGCATTGTTAAATACAGAGACTTGAAATTTCATGCTATATTTTATACTTCATAAACAGATGAAGCAGCTAAATTATATTTTTGCTCGGCAGTCTTGTTCTTTCTACTTCTCTTTGCCTGAACATCTGATCTCTTCCACTCCAACTGACTTGCCTGCTGTGACTCCTGTAAATTGTGTGAATAAAATGATTTTTTGCCAGGCTAGGCTAGAATTTCAGGAGTCCGTGGTGGTAGTTTACTCAGCTTCGTGAGTTTTCAGGTACCATGTTTTATCAGTGGTTATAGAGACCTTCTTTCACCACTGGATTTTTTTTTTTCTTTTCTGATGAGTACTGTCCCAAGACTCCTACAACCTGAACTCCACAAAAATGGAGTTGGGCATTTTCCAACCTGCTTCCACATTTCACATGCCCAATTTTCAATGGCATTTTCAGATGAGATTTTCAGAAGCAGTTAAGGAGCTTGTTTCAATGTTTTTGAGGTGTCTGACATCCCATACCTTGAAGGAGCCAGGCTGCCAACAGCAAGCTCACAGTCCTTTTTATATATCAGATAGTCATGCAGACTTCTTCAGGGGTGTGCTTGAAGTTCATCAACATACTTGAAAAATTACTGAGGTTGTCCAGAGTCCTGCAGGGCAGCTTTGAAGCCCACAAATGTTTTTCTGAAGTTGTGGCAGGTGTTTCCATGGCAAGACAGCATCCAACATTGAATGCTGGGCAGTCAGTTAAAAATAACAGGTGATCCCATCACCACATCAAGGCAAGTGTTTGCATCTCATGAGCCACCTTGACCAGTGACTGAAATACACAGGGGCAATGCTCTGATGATAGGTGGAAGTGCTGTCCTCCTTGGAGATGGCCGTGAAGGTGAGCATGAGTTTTTGGCAATGTCTGTGGGACTCCGGTGGCTTTTTGCCCACCAAGGAGCTGCCCTGGGGCTTGGCTTCAGGTTGTAACATGGACCAAGTGGTCAGTGATGGAGGAGGAGGAGGCAAATTCAGAGGAGAGGCAGTGGCTAGTGGTGTATGTGTCACTGATCCAGGGTTTATCTATGGAGTTGCTCTTGTAGCCTGGTTCTCCCCCCCTGAATGAAGAGGACTCGGCTGTGGTGTGATGGTGTTGGGGTAGAGCAGAGCATATGGCAGCATGGGGTGGAGAGAGGCTTTCCTTAGCACCAGCCAGGGATGGCCACGGTACCAGTAACGAACCCATGAATAATCCTTGATGAGTACCAGAAGTACCCTGCACCATGCTGCATAGTCTGGATACGTTGCCTGTTTTATCAGAAAACTTTTTCAAAGATACTTGAAAATGAGCTTTCAGAGTAATGAGGGATATCACATTTAATTCCCTTGCTTAGGAAGTTTGTGTAGCCCTGGCTTTAGCCCTCTGTGCCTGAAGAAGAGGGAAGAATAGTTCCTGTTATATAAAATGAGATCTCTGCACATAATGGCATTATTTCAGGATATGACTTCAGAAGACTTTGCATCATTCGGAGTTAACTGCTGAGCAGTATCCCTTGTGCAGCAGGGGTTGACAGATTGGACCCTGCCGCATCGTTATGACATGATGGTCACAGAATCACTAGGTTGGAAAGGACCTTCAAGATCACCAAGTCCAACCATTAATCCAGCGCCACCATGTCCCCTAAACCATGTCTTGAAGTGCAAACCATGTCTTGAAGTGCTACAGATGACCTCTGTATGCGTGGAGATGTAGCCGTTCAGCCAGATGCTTCTGAAATACGTTTTCTGTTGAACAAATGAAATATCTCCGTAAATAATTTAAAATAGTCCGTGCTCTCTGTGTTATAACTGAGCGGTGCTCACCAATGTATTTGTCTTTCTTCTGAAAGCATGCTGTGGGCTGCACTGAAGCTCTTTTGGTCTCTGGATGTTTTTGCAAACTGTAAAGAGTAATTGCGAATGTGGTTTTTTTTTCCCTTTCAGATCTCTAAACTTGGTGCCTTTTGCTGCGGGCTCAGTTTGTGCAATCAGCACACGATAGTGCTTTATATCGCTTGTATTGTGCCTTGGGTTCTCTCCCGG
Source organism: Phaethon lepturus (assembly GCF_000687285.1). NCBI lineage: Eukaryota > Metazoa > Chordata > Aves > Phaethontiformes > Phaethontidae > Phaethon > Phaethon lepturus. The sequence continues at coordinate 6,172 of NW_010553609.1, read as the reverse complement.
CTTTTCAGAAAGACGGTACGTATTTTGCTGACCCATACCTCTATTTTTGTAAGGCACTGAGTAATTCTTCTTTCCAAGCACTTGTGCCACTCTTACGTTGATGTACAAACAGGAGCAGTCAGTGGTCTGTCTAAACTAGTCGGTCATAGCCCACTGAAGTTGCGGTCCAGTCTGACACCAGAGTCACCGATCACAGTTTAGGAGCTTTGCTCACGCCAGCAATCTGCGACCCGCTTGTGTCTCCTGGCACAGGAGCGCTCTGCCCCAGCGCCTTGCAAATACCCTGTGAGCAACCACGAGGCCGATACTTGGGGATAAAAACTGCTCAGCGTGTAGGAAATAAGAGCACGTTGAATGACCTACCAGAGAGGAAAGCAGGTAAATATCTGTTGGTGAGAAGTCACAGGCATGTGCAGTCTATGTGCGCTGCTTCTCCTGGCTGATGGCGCTGGCTTTCTCATGCCATCGACTCATCTGGAGATGAGTTTCTGTATGTTGGTTCCCTGGTGGTAACAAACAAAAGCCGTGTCCGCTCGTTGCAGAGCATCTTGCGACTGCTGTTGATAGTTGAAGGTACGGCTGGAATAAGCAGCACGGCAGGAAGGGTGCAGAGGCTTGTCTCTAGGGTGAAGTCCTCTTCAGCATCTCCTTAGGATGTGTCAGGCTTGGTGGCCTCCAGCTCTGATGCAGCCAGGGCTTGAGAGTCCTGCAAGAGATCAGCTCTCAGGTGAAGAGAGCCTGGCTCATGCCAGCTGGAAAAGAGCAAAGGAAGGCAGACCTTTGGTGAAACAGCAAGCCCCAGATCCAGTCAAATACGTCCCTTTCATCCTCTACCAGGGATGTCATTCTCAAGATGTCCCTCCTTCTACTCCTCTTTATTAAACTTGCTCACTGTGTAAGAAGTTTGTATGCCTGGCTTATGAAGGCGATATGCATCCCTCTAGATGAGGTTCCTGGGTGACGTTCAGGGCCCCTGCAATGCTCTTGTCTTCTGTAGGTAGTCTTCTGTGAGTCAATGCATCAGGCTGGATGGAGCCATGTTGTAGAAACTCTACTTTGCCCTGAAAATGGCTGCACATCTCAATGACACAGATGCTCTGAGCGCTTTGCAAGTGGCCCTGAGAAACCTCCACCTATTCCCCCTGTCTTTCTCTTTTGTTGGGCAGGTTTCAGCTGGGCCAACCTTGCCTGTATTTTTCCACCCTCGATCTGATAAATCTGGGTAATGGCACAGGGTATAACTAAGCTCAGAGTGAAGGCATGAGCTGCAAGAGACAAGACACAACTCCAACAAAGTTGATCCAAAATCTCTTCAGCATCTCCAGCAAACCCCTTTCTGACTATACTTCCTTTAATGCAATGAAGACTCACTTCTGCAATATATTTGTGTTCTTTAAACAGCTTTATTTTTTTCTTTTTTTACGTGGGAAGGTCCAGAGACACCTCTGTGATTTCTGGCAAGGACAATCCTGTGCCAATATAATATTCCTGGAAAATACTTTAGACAGCCCGGTAGTGCCTGCTGCAGAAAAGCACCTAATAAGAAGGATATTTGATGGAAAACAGTGTCTTTTTAAGTAAAAAAAGAGACAGCTTTCTTCTGACGGAACTGTGGCCACCACTGTTACCAAGCTACTTTTTCTGCTCTGTAGATCATCACTCTGAGTGGTGCCTCTTCCCCATAACCCCAACTGCTGAAGAAGTGCTTTGATTGACAGGGCAGTGGCTAACGATAAAGCAAGCGTGCAATATTCTAGGGTGGGATTTTCCAAAGCACTTAAAGGAGTTAGGCACAGAAGTCCCTTTGAAAGTCTTGTCTTCCTGACCCCTTAGGCAGTCTTGAAAATCCCACCCCAAAAGTTGGCCTATCCAATTTAGCCAGTGTAATCACGATGAAGTAGATGGCAAAACTGACTCCTGGTGATGGTGATGATGTGTGTAGTTGTACTAGAGCAGCTTTTTTTTTTTTTTTGCCAGATGGAATACCAGCCAACTCTTAATCGCTGCAAAGTGGGTTATCTCAGCCTTGCAGTGCTTCAGCCATCTATGCATGTCATGCCATGATTTAAATGTGAAAGATGCAATGAGTATGATACTCATGAGTCCTAGCTAATATTATTTGCTTCACTTAAATTTCACCCTGCCATGCAAAGGAGATCAGTTTGATGCAGTTTCCTAGTAATCCACAAAATCATAAGGTTTAACATAGCATTTTGTAGGGACTTACTATAAATTGAGAGATCAGCTCTGTGTAAATATATTTGATGTTTTTTCTTTATCTGTTCTTGAAGTTCCAGTGTGATTAAACTAAAATAAACATTGTTGATGCAATATGACATATTTTGGTGCAGGAATTGTCCCTAGGCCATTTGCTGAAGTTGGGTTTATGCTTCTTGGCTGGTTTGCTGCCTTATCTCTATCTGCCGGCTTCGTCCTACCTCAATCGAGCCCGTTGGACATGGGGAGACCAGACGACTTTTCAAGGATTTTTGACCCACTTTCTCAGGGAAGAATATGGGACATTCAATCTGGTAAATAAGGGTCATTTTCTAAATTACTTTCCTTTAACTTACGCAATAGCAGATTGTCTATTTGTGACAATTAATAGCTTGCAAAGGAAGAAATTGAAAATGTTTTCTATTTTAAAAATTTATTTCTGATTTTGACCTTCTGATCCATCAGGTTTTCTGGGAATGGATCATGTGACTGGGAAAGCAAAGAAATAATTCTCTTTGCCTTTATGGGATGAGCTGTATTATTTAATGGGAGCTGTACAGGTGTCTTGTATTTGTAAGAGCCCAAAGAGCAAACTCTGCTAAAGGGAAATGGTGACATCCATTTTGTGGTTTTCGTCTTTTAAGACAAATAATTGTCTTCTTTTTTTTTAAATTTTAAACTCAGCTATTTAAAGAGGTCACAAGCAGTTTTCGTTGCTGTACCTTTAAAAAAGATTCCTCTTAACTTACTTCTTGCTAATGTTGAATTTGAATGAATGGTATGTTTGGGGGGGTCTCAGAAACCTCTCATCTGGGTTACTGACAGGTCTGTGCTCTTGCCAAGGGAGGGAGGAGTTGCATGGTTGCTTGCAGAGTGTGGGGTTTGCATCTCCCTCCTCCAGCCCTGACATAGATGTTTGGCTCTGGCCACTCAAGGCAAGTGAGTGCCCAGCACACCTTCTGTCCTTCCTGTGTCAGAGATTTCAGTGCAGAAGGCTGGGAAATTGCACCACTGGGGGGAAAAAAGAGAAAAAGGTATGGTTTACATATTGTGTCACTCCTTGGGGTCCTGGACCCACATCCTCAGAAATTAAGCCCCTGCATCCAGCCAACGTGACACAGCGAGCATCGTTGCCGTTCCATTACAGCCTTCTCGGAAAGCTGGGTGGCTGTAGAATGTGAGGCAAAAGACTTGATAAGTCCTGCTGCTGCCACTTACTCTTTCCAAAACTCCTGCAGAGATAAGATTCATCCTCTGAAGGACTTCTGAGATTTCCCCCGGTGTCCTATTCCCAGCTGTCTCCTGAGAATGAGACTCCACTGGGCAGAGCAATACCAAGGCATGCAAATCCCTTAACTCCTTTCTCCATCCAACGCGATGCATTCAAGTTGATGTTCAGGAGGCTTATGGATGGACTGCGTGTAATCCTACACCACAAATCAAATTTACGACGAACTTGTCTGAATCAGGAGCAATAAATGCAGCAAAATGCAAGTGTTTGGTCCTGATGCCAGCTGGGCTAATGCCAGAGCCCTGCCTGGGTGGACAGACAACCCTTGTGTCCCATGGCTCTGTTTTAAGGATAAGGCAGGGCCAAAAAAAAAAAAAAAAAAAAAAAAAGGAGAAAAGACTCAGGAGAGGGTTCCACCTATGAGCCAAGGTCAGAAATGTGATCTCCTGCAAGGGATGTGTCTGGGGACAGAAGCCATCAGCTGCCAGCAAGGTGTAGCTTTGCAAGAAACAGAGGGGTAGCAGTGGTGCTTCAGGAGCTGTGGGCTAGCTCTCCATCCTCTAACACTTTTATTTTTTTAATTAAATCCTGAATGCAATTAACTCTTCCATTTTTATTGAGATTAAATATTCCTTCCAGACCTCCTGGATCCATTTACCTTTTGTCTGGTAGCCACCACTTTTCCAACAAGCACCTATGAAGGTAATTCCTCACCTCCACCAAGCATGTCTATGCTAGTATATCTCATAGAAATCTCGTACAGCTCTGCCTCTGTCAGGGCAGAGGGGACACGGCGAGTCTGGTAAGCGAGGAGGAATTGAGGCCCATGTGCTTGTCTCAGGCTGTGGGGAGATGTCCCAGAAAATAATTTGCACTGCGCAGATACAGGATGAGAGGAAACGGCCTCAAGTTACGCCAGGGGAGGTTTAGGTTGGATATTAGGAAAATTTCTTCACCAAAAGGGTTGTCCAGCATTGGAACAGGCTGCCCAGGGAAGTGGTTGAGTCACCATCGCTGGAGGTATTTATAGATGTGGCGCTTAGGACATGTTTCAGTGCTGGCGTTGGCAGCGTTAGCTTTGCAGTTGGACTCGATGACCTTAAGGGTGTTTTCCAACCTAAGCGATTCTGCGATATAGCAGAGATCATAGCTAAACCGTATGCTATGCTCAAGTCATGGGATGATGGGTTGGTAGCACTTTGAAAAAATGCTTATCCAGGTGGTAAACCCTGCACAGTGGCATAATGTAAAACAAGAATGTGGGAGAAAATCTTGCAATGAAGGTTTGAGGAAAGTTTGCTGTCTTTTTGTTGTTTAAGCCATTCCTGTTCCCTGTGACCACCTTGGGGTATCACCTGAAGGGGTCTTGAGGAGCCCTGGGTGCTCAGGTCTCTGCAAACAGAAAACAAAAAGGCTTTTCCTTGCCTCACTGATACGGCAATTGGCATGTGGGTTTCTCATGGGTATTCTTTCTTTTTAATCTAGGCCAAGTCTGAGACAGGATCCTGTATGAGAGAGATGCTGGTGTGAGTAAAATCATGAATGTACTTTTTAGTGGAGAGAAACTTGCTGCTGCTGCTGTCATTTTGGCCAAAGTGGCTCCTGTCCTGCCTTTCCTCGGCTTGGTCCAGAGCTGGGGCTGTGTGTATCCAGCGCAGGGACAGCGTGCATGTCCGTCTGTCTTCCCCATTGAAAGAAAAATGCTGGATCCCCCTCCCCAGTGGTTTTTCATTCAAGAGCCTGACATGTACACCGAGCTTATTCCCTTTTCTGGTAGGCTTAATCACAGCAGAATGGGAATATGTTATGTTGTACTTATTCCCTGCTTCTCTTGACACTTTAATTGAGTGCGGGGGACGATTTGGGGATGGCACATCCATGCACTAATTTCTCCACAGTTTTCAGCTGGTGCAGATGAAGTCGGAGCTCTCCCTTCCCGTCCTGGCCCTGGCGCTGGTGGCCTGTGTGAGCGCAGCACTGCCGTAAGTCGGAGGAGAATATTTGCTCCATCATGCGCTTTCTTACTGGCTGCATGGGCAGCTTGCTTTGCCTTCTGCTTGCTGGTGAGAAGATTTCAGCAGTTGGCTGTGGTCATCTCTTAATTAAGAGCAAAATATCCCTGCTCCTTGTAACACTGTGGCTTTGTAGAAGGCAAGTGTAAATATCTTGAAATCCTCGTGGTTTTGTACTTTGAAAACAGAAGTTTCATAAATTGCAAAGGTAAAGAAAGACTCATCAGCTCAGTAAATGCATTTAGGTGTGCAGAGAGATAGTTGTTTTCAAGCACATAGAACTTTTGTCTCCTTTTCATCATGCCACTGGAGTGCTACTTTTTTTTTTTTTTTAATAGGACAAAGCAGAAATCACCCGTGATCTGGCTCTTTGCTGGAATGCTGTGTCTTTATTCCCTTTTCTTCGCTTGGAGAGCAAATTTGGATATTACAAAACCTCTGTTTCTGGGCGTGGTAAGTTGCGCTCCAGAAATTACTTTGGCGTGTTAATTTTTGGAAGGAGCCTTAAAACCACCTAATCAAGAGCAGGTGGTTGTCTTGAAGCTGCCTAAGGTGCAAAAATACAGCTACTTATTCTGTTTCCTTATAGCCGGGGAAACAGAAACGGGGTTTCTGGGGTTTTGTTTCCTAGGTGGAGCGATTCTGGCTGCAGAGCAGTGCCGTGGTGGCTGTGCTGGCGGGGCTGGGGCTGGCCGCGCTCGCCGCGGTCGGA
>NW_010553608.1:0-2790 GCF_000687285.1 Phaethon lepturus | reverse complement strand
TTTTTTTCTTTTTTAGGAAGAACCTGGTTTTGCATTTGCCTCCCAAAACCATGCCAAGAGGCAGCGATGCGGCACCGGTGATGCTGAGGACATTCTGTACAGCAAAACCCAGGGAACAAGCTTGCTGTCCACCTTGAAAAGCTGTTCAGACAGTCCTGCAAACGCAAGAGGCGTCTGAAATCACCCAGGCAGCTGCAGAGACCTCTGCGAGGGTGCAGGGCTGCTCAATAAAGCGTGTGAAACCTTAAACATCCTCAGCTTTCAATTCACGCTGGCGCCTCGCCGCAGTCACTTCGCACCAGCTTGTCCAGCATAATTACAATCGCAGGTTTTTATTCCCACAGCTACCACTAAATTCACATCCAGAATTCAAGTAGCCGAAAATAAGTCTTAATTGAGATGCGCACGAAGCGTATTTTAATTCTGGGCTTGCTGCTGCACGGACACACGGGTCCGCAACCACCACGAAGGAACAAAGCCGAATTTCAGTGAAGTGCAAAGACGAAGGCAGCCCCATCCCTCTACCTGACGGCCCGTTTATCCCAGGAGCCGGCCGCTCCCAACGCTCTCCCTTTGCCGCTTTGTGGATTTTAAAAGGCCCTTTTCTGCTCCGCTGCTGCGGCGGCTATCGACCCCCCCTTCTTCAGAAGCGTTACCGTCACTTGGCAGCCTCTCCGTGTGAGCCGATGACTTACTAGCAATGGTATACAAGTCTCCGGCCTTACATAAACACCGAATTCGCCTTGTTATTTCGGGATATCCCCTATGGCAGACGGGCCCTCCTGCCACGCGCTGCTCAGAACAAGAGAGCCCCGACACGACCGAATAAACCTCTTTTTTCACCCCCTCCCTGGCTTAGTTAAACGCCGCTAGATCGGTATTTGGAGAGCAGCGGTGGTCTCCGCCTGCGGGAAAGGCTCCCGGGGGGTAGCACCAGATCCCCTTTCACACGCACATCCCTGATTAAATCCATCGGACGGCAATGAGCCTCCGGACGCCTCCGTCACCTCAACATCGGAGGTTGCATAAGCTTGAGGAGGTAGGCAGGGGACTTGGGCCAGCCTGTCTGGTTTGCATCATGGGGTTTTTTTTCTTTTTTCTTTGATTTTTGGAAACAAAGATTTGCAGCTGAAGCTGGTTTCCCTGCAACACTCTTCACCTTGGGAGCAGCGGTGGATGCAGCCAAAGCAGAGCTTTCGGTTCCCTTCTTCATTATAACTGATGGCTTTCAGAGGAACGGATTCAAGTCTTCAGCCCTCCCGAGGGAGCAATACGAAAGGACCGACCTCCTCCGGTGGAAAACAGGGCAGAACCAAAGCCCACCCATCCCACCGCGTATTTTTCCGTAGGAGCAGAATTAGCGCAGCAGCCCTCCCCGCTCCTGGCTCTTCCCCAGCGGCGACTGCGCTCCAGGGGTGCCTGTAACGATGGTTATTCCTGCTCTGGTCTAGTCACGCTCGGGAAGTCGAGGTAGCGAAATGCCTCTCCATTACCCACAGAAGACCTTAAATCGCTCTCTCTCTAAATATATAACACATATAAATGTACGTATATACACACTCACATCGTATATATACATATATATAATATATGCATATGTAATATATACACACATAAAATGTATGCACATATAAAATACATACAGGTGTCATATTTACACACACTCGTGTTTATACAGACACACATATATCTGTATAAATGCTATATATATAACATACGGTGCAAGGACTGAAACCGACACACAAGCCAAGCATTTCCTCTTGCAAAAAGTGATTTTTGTACTTTGTAATTTACCAAGGGAAAAAAAAACCCCACAAAACATGCCAGCTTTTCAATGAGTTTGGGGCAGATGAGCTGAAATTGGTCGAGGGTTTTTATAAGGATGGAAGAAAAACACAGAGTGGGTCACATTAAAAAAAAAAAAAAATTAATATGCAATACTCATTTGATTGAAAAAATAGAGATGTGGACAGCATGTTTAAAACCCCGGCGGCAGGCTGCAGACAGCTTGAGAGGCAGTTGGGGAATTAAAGTACCTTGAAGCTGAAATACCTGCTGATAACGCATTAATCCAGCGCTCACAAGCCGCAAGGAGCGGCCAGGGGCTCTCCAAGCCCAAGGCTGGGTGTTGGCTGGTTACACACCCCTGCGGGGAAGAAAAACTCCTTCAAAGGAAAAAAAAAGAGACCTCCAGCAATAAATAGCTGAGGAGTGCCTGGGCGAGCGCGCTGGGAGGGGATGCACCCTTCCCTGCGCCCTCCTGTCCCCTCGGGACGCACCGCGCGGCCACCGCGCGCGGCGAGCAAGGCAGAATTCTTTAAAAAAAACTTGGAAAGGAGAGCAATTGAAGACTAAAAGTAAAAAGAGAGGGAGGGGGAAAAAAAAACAACCCAACAACAAACCAAACTAACACCTGAAATCATTGCGCACAACCTGACGTGGTTGCTTTGGTAGGCTTTTCCTTTTCCACGTGCTATCAAGCGGTGGGTCAATGAGGGCTGAAGGCACATCTTCACATCACTGAAATAATCAGAGAATATTGCTAACGGTCCCAAAACATTCAGAGGTACCAAAAAACGGCTAATCCACAAAGAAGCGTTTTACAGCCAAGAGTGCTGCTGAAGGTCCCGCTCCGGCCAGCGCCGGCTCTCGTGGTCATTAATATTATTTACTTTTCAGAAACTACTGATGCAACCTTTAAAAACTGCTGTGTTTCCTTCCCCCTCCTGCGGATGCTGATGCAGGGATCAGCTTCTGCATCACAGAGTTACAGAATCATTAAGGTTGGAA
>NW_010553607.1:8563-33790 GCF_000687285.1 Phaethon lepturus | reverse complement strand
CCTACCATTCTGTGATTCTGTGAAAATACTGTTACCCCTTAACAGCTTGAAAATTGAGCGTATAGCTGGAAAAAAACAACCCATAGCACATTAGAATGTTTGTTTGGCACCTACTTGCTTCCTAAAAGAAGTTAATTCGATCTTCCATAGAAAAGTTAACTACAGAATGTCTCAAATAACACACAATAAGGATAGAAAGAGCAGTAAAAGCTTATGACAGTTATTCAGGACTGTGGCTCAGATAAAATAAACAAGACAAAAACCAAAACAGAACTTCATTCCACCTGTTTCACCAGTTTTGTTTCACTACAAAGATTTACAAAAGTGCAAAGTTAGAAAGCATAAGCCCATCAAAGGAAGAAGCAGCAGGGATACGGCTGCAGAATTTAACCCAAGCATTATTTACTTTTGTATTTAAGGAGACAGCTACATTGAATTTGCCCCAATTCAGCAAGATTTTACAAAATTAAAGAATGCAAGCATATGTCCCTGAATTCTAATGTATTTTTTCCTCACGGCAACCATTAGAAATTTCTACAAGTATTTGCAATGCAGATATTACAATGCTGCAGGATGAAAAGCTGAAGTTCAAACTATCTAGGAAGAGAGTAGGACTAAAATGAAAGTCCTGCAGCTGTAGTATGACCATCAAAACACCAGACAACATTAAAAAAAACCCTTGAAAAGCAAGGATTCCCAGTGAATGATTTCACTATTTTTTCTTAAAATGTTACTAATAACCTGGGCAACCTGAAGGAAAAAAAAAAAAGACTAAATAAAAGTACATCATGTTAACCAAGTCTTATTTCTGCGGCTAACTCTGTATTTGGGACCAGTGTAGGCACAGACAAGATATCTTTATACTGCACCAATAAAGCTGCAAGCTCCACTTAGCACAGGCTATAAAACCCAGCTCCCTGTTCCAGCTGTAAATCTATAGCCAGAGACATCACGACACATCCTCTGCTTCTGTAGCCACACTGGTAACAGCACATGACCTATGCACAAACAGAAACCACAACAGTGACTATAGGTTAGATATATAGAACAAATAGCCACCTAAAGCAAAACCAGGCATAATTAAAGAACTACCTCTTGTTAACATTAATAACTGGGAAAATGCAGTTATGAAGGCTAATATTAAGCATATGGTTCGCTTCTACCTACCTTAACACACAAACATTATACATCTAGTTCAGGTTTGTCATTGAGACAGGTGCTCTCTACAGTCAGTGGAGAGAAGTACCTTCAGAAAGTGAATAATCCCATTGTAAAATACCCTTTTAAGATGAATAGAATGATTTTCCTTCTGGAAGTCCAGCTCTGTCTCAAGTATAGAGGGAGCCTGAACACCTAAGTTGTAGAATTCTAACAATGGAGGACTCATCCCCCTAGTAAGGGAAACTCTGTTCTTTGAAGCAGTGGATGAAGTAAAGAAAAACTTAAATCCAAGAACAGCATCCAAATTTCACAGAATGAAAACTTCACGTAGCTGCTGTGTCTTATGTAATCCCTTTGCTCATGTTTGTACTTGAATCAAAATAGCATCTTAAGGGTTGGGCTGACTCAGTACCTGCGACAGATAAATCCATTAATACCGTGCTAACATAACCAGTATCTTACAACCCTAGTGAGTGTTTTGTACACTTAGCGAGTGCCTAACAAGAAGTGAACACATTGCCGACACAGACAAAAGCAGGAAACACAGGACGTCGGCTTTAAGTGTTTTGGTTTCTCTCCCAGTAGTCTAAAGGATTTGCTCGGATGGTAACACCCAAGCATGAATAACAGCTTGAGTCATCACGATAAACAGGAGTGGCAGGGAAGATTTTCAAAGTGATGGTGCAGACACTGAAGACTACCATTCGGTATTCTTCCTGGTTTTTCAATTTGCCTTCAGCTGTTAAGGCAGATAAAAGTTTCAAGCCTCAAAAAGCACAGCACGATTTCTACAAAAGGAAAATCTTCAGGAGTACTAGAGAGGCATGGAAGAAACATTCTTACATTTTTACTCACGCATTTATTAAAAAGTGTGTGTAAATATACATATGCTCAAACTAAAAAAAGCACATAAAATATATGTATTTCTATGATACTATATGGTATATCCACAAATAACTGAAAAGCAACCATCTTACAGACTTCTAAGAATGCGCCTTGTATCATAAAGGCAAAATCACAGAAGCCTTTCCAGCCACAGCTGTGTCAACTGAAGTGTCAGAGCTAACTCATGACCTTAAATAAAATAATTAAGCACATGCAGCAGAACCAGTATGATCCTTTAGCACTATCACGCCAAGCAGCAGTGGTAGCAGTGACCTCCCTCATCACACACGCTTCTGCAAGACACTCATGTTGCAAGCAGAAATATATTTAGTATGTACAGACAGAAAACCTCAAATCAATTCTCAGTTCCTTCTTTAAGGTTAAAGCTGCACCCTCCTAATGTAAGTTTTTTGAGAGGAGCATGGTGAGCATGTGAAATGGCATAGTTTGGTGACCCTTAGCACACTTTTTCCCCTGTAAGAAAAACTCTAGAAAACTCCACATTAGAAATCATTGTCCATAGCAACATCCACACTGAGACAGGATAATAGGTGTCTAAAATCCAGAAGATCACAGGAGATGGGTGATGCCTGCAAGAGCAATCTGATACCTGCAGTTCCTGAGGTGCCTGTCTTTACACCAGTGAAGTTCCCTAAGTGGTTCACATCCTGCCAGTGAGCGTGCAACAGTGAAATGTTGTCATTCTGGATAAGCCAAGCATTTTTTTGTGCCTAAGGCTGTCCCTCATTCACAAATTAGGTATTCCTATAGCTAAGGAAAGTCAAAATTTAGTAGGCATGAAAAGAATATGTCTGACATACACTAGCTTTTCTAAGAGAAACCGGCTGCTGTGCAGAAACACTTACACCTCCTGGGGCCTAGAGAAGAAACAGTAAGGGAACGCGTGACTCATTTGCCAGCGCTGAAGTCACTCATGTGGTTGAACCCACGACTACGTCTGTAGTTGGTAACACAACGAGCCACGGCCTGTCCTAAGGCCTTGAGGGCAAGCGGCAAAGCACAGCTTGCGCCCACACAGCTAAACTTTCTCCACTTCTAATCCATACCAGCAGTTGAAATAGTCCCTGAGCTGCATCATGCCCCAAATCTTGCATAGGCATTGTTCAGGAGGGTTGACAAATGCCAAAACGTGCCAGGGAACACGTTACTGACAAACCACCACCGATGACGGTGGGGTAGTACTCAAGCCCAAACTATTGCCCCTTTGAGGCTAGATGCAGCCCCAGTACCCAGTCCTTGCCACCTGGCATTACTTGGCTGCCTATCAACAAAGTTTTAGAGTCATTCTTCTAATACAGAGGTAAATAATTTATCTAGTAACCTACTGTATAAAATGTTGATGGTATGACCATTCTTACTTCTTACAGTTTTAAAAGGAATGACTTAAGACGTCAAGATCAAAGAACTTCAAACTGCATGTAGACACCTACCTCCAGAAGAGGTGTACAACTTCAAACATAAACCTAACAGAAAACACTACTGAGAATGATACATACCACAAGAAAATATACTAACTCCATTCCCAGATGCTCAATTCCTCCTTACAAGGAGCACTGAAACCTAATTCTAAATTGTACACTGCATCCAAGAAAACAGGCACTAAGCAATCCAAGTATGGTGAGCTCCACAATAACCGTGACCTTGTACAATCAAAGACTAGGAGGCTGCATAGTTAAGCTTGTACTATACCAAATACTAAGTATCATTGCTTACCTGTAACTTCTTACAGCTTTACCCTGACCTGGATTTGTCTAACACTTTTAAAGTAAATCTTAAACATATCTATTTAATATATTTCTCCTTATTGCATGATCAAAGTAGGTCTGCTGTTACTCCCGCTCAGTGAGTTTGTCATATTAATGCAATAAAATATATTCTTTGGGAATACATGGTTTTCCTCAGAAAGGCATTTCTGCCACAGTGATCTGCATAATTTAAAACCAACAGAAGTCTTTGGTGTGGGATGAGTTACTTGAGTATAAACATTAACTACATAGTTAGTTGACAAATACTTATTGCAAACATTGAGTTGTGTTAAATCCACCATATATTATAAAACGGTACTGTAGATTTCACTGCAAATGTTTAGTTGACAATAGAAACCACAGAGAAGAAGCAGCTGATAAAGGAGAAGCATTATGGAGCACAGCTTAGGCAATGCTACATGGAAAAGGTTGCAGACACAGCAAAGTACACTTGCCTACTTTTGATGATATTTAAATCATTAAGAGAAGTAACCTTGTAGAGCCATCTTTATCTTGCATCAGTCATAACTCCAAACCACATTAAAACTCTAAATTGCAACACATATCAATACTGGTGTTCCGTCTTCCTTTGAAAAATACAAACACCAATTAGGACAGCAAGTGTTAAAGAGCAATACAGCCAAAGAAGGCTACAATGTCAACAGCTGTAGTGCAATGCACTGCTTCCATTCAAAATCTGTTTGTCTCACACATAAACAAAACACAAAAAAAACAGTTGAAGCTAGCAGACCAAATCAGACTTCGAAGGCACCTTCCCATCCTGTTCTTGGGCTGCAGTGGGGTTGTAGAAGGTGACGCAGCTGCCTCTCATCCCTGTTAACAGCAAAAGTTAAGCTACCAGGTAACCTTTTAAAACTGCAATCCTACGAGGAATACCCCTTGGACTCCTAGTACTCATGTGGATGAGTTAAGTTAACAACAGAACATTTTACCCTCTGTAGAGTTAACAAAGAAAGTGTGGCCATGCTTCTTTCTCTAACCCACCTCACCGAGCTGGCATGAATCGCCTTATCTTTGGACAAGGTTGCGGTTGGTCTGCAACACCAGTACAGAAGAACAAGACCCTTTCACTACCCCAGTACTGGACAGCTGAAGCTTGATGGAGCAGAGGGCTTCACACATCTCATCTCTGGCACACCAAAGGCTGGCTTGCAGAAAAAGTATTTTGTAGTGTGGCCCAAACTATTTTAAAGTACGCCAAATGTGATGATTTAGAACATGTGTAGGCTCCACACTTCACCTACTGTACATGTGAAAAAGCATTTGCAGGAAGCGTGTTCTCTAAGCAGCAGTATTGGATTTCTTTCATACTTAGCTTGTTCCTCCTCCTTCACAGCTTGTGAGCAGAGTGCAAGCTGAAAGGCAGGGAAATACAACTGGATTGCTTTGCAGATATAGGTAACAAAGATAGATAAGCCACAGGTGTTTACTTTCTTGAATGACACAGCCAAAAAAAAGGCAAGCCTAAGTCACGCTTTTCCCAGAAATAAATGCATTTCAGATATTACAGATATTTCACTCCTAAAACAGCCTGTGAAAATTGATAGACTAGTATTTGGTTTGCTTGCAGTGATTACCTGCTCTTCCTTATTTCTTCCCAATGCACTGCAGCAAGCAGCGACACTTTAATCAAATATGTGACATGGCAGCTGACAGGGCTTTCTCTAAGGGAAATTCAGAGATTCTGGAATTTCTTCACACAACCTTCATCTGAGATATTCAAAACAATTACTTTTTTGGCTGGCCACAGAAGAGATAAATGACAAAATTATGAAAGAGGCTGAGCATGAACTCCCAAGGCTGGCAGGTAACAAGCTATCCCTTTCTTAGGAAATAGATTTTAACTATGCCAGGGCTTAAATTGTTTTTATATAAAATATGATCAAAATTAAGCAAAGGCTATAGGCACCTTTGAGTCTAAAGTAATTTCAGTTCCCTTTAAATACAGTTATGAAATTAAAATAGTGCCCCAGATACTGTAGTGAGATGAAGCACAAATGCTCTACAGTAAAGAAAGACTATTGTATGGTATATTTCTATTTTGCCCATAAAAATTATGCAGCATTATTAACATATTCTAAAATTATCTCCACATAATCTGCATCTGGAAGCATCATAACCTCACTGGTAAATAATACGTGAGTGGATAAATGGGACTTCTCCCTTCAGGGTTCTATAAAGATTCAAGGAAAAGGAAGTACTTTCCACATGATTTCGTCACTATGGACACTTGCCCCTTTTCAAAATTAAGAATTATTGAGAAGAACTGCCAACTTTTTTCCACCCTTTATTTTGTCCAGCTATGCTTTTTTGTTAAAAGAAAGGATGACCTAGAAAAGTTTCATCTCCTTCCTAAGGTACTGATGACTAAATCAGGTAGCTATGCAAAAGCAATAAACATATTCACAATGACTAGCAAAGGAGTGATATATTATCTTCAGATACCAGTAGGAAACAGAATCCTTCACATTCATTCGATACAGCTTCCAAAGTCAGATAAAGGTCAGACGCACTTAAGATTCTTTTTCTTCAGAGAAATTATGCAAGGTGTTTTTCCTCACAAAAGCTCTGTGACAAGTAAAACTACAATAAATTCAAGCTATTCTGTATTCAGTTGCTCAGTCGCTTTAAATCTCATATTGAAGTCCGCTTCCTAACACAGTCAGGAGAATGAGGAAAGCCTGGATAAATACAGACCTGACTTTCCAAAAAGCAGGCAAGCCTTGTAATGAAAGGCACTACCTGTGGGGGAAGGTATGAACTAAACAAAAATACATGGCAAATAATTGGGGGAATCAGAGTTGCATTATGCAAATATTTGTAAATAAATCTTTTTCAATTGTTTCTATCCTTATTTACCAAGCTAGATTTTTTTTTGCATAAGCTTTACTCATTCCATGCTTTTCTTCATTTTAACAGTTAAAAAAAAACTTAACCATATTAAGAAACCTGAACCTTGTGGACATCCCACCTTTTTTTGATTATCAAGTAATTTGTTTAAAATTAATCCAAAGCAATCACTTATAGTGAGATATTCTTTATGACTAAGGAGAAGTCATCTGACTTCTCTCTCCTCCTTTACCAAGTGTTTGGAGGTAAGAGATATTTATTGGCATGAACTACACTTCTCTAATTGCCCACCCCTTCTTCAGGGGTTTACTAATTAAGCAGACACTTTTTAAACCTTGTACACTATTACACGGAGACCATATCCAGGTAACAAACTGCAGAAGAATATGGTAAACCAATCCTTCATTTAGTAGCTGAACCTTCATGGGACACCTGACCTCAACAGCCTTGCAGGTCAGCCATGGAAGCATTTTCTCCTGTTGGTAACAAATTACACTTTTAAGACTAAACCAGCCAGTATTTAGATGTGAGGCACGGGTGGATTTTCTGCACTAGAGGAAGGACTCACCTTTACATTCCTATGTGCAGCCTTACAATGTGTGAGCCTCAGGTCCTTCACTGCAGTGACCCAGAGACTCAGCAAGACATTTCAGCGTAGATAACATTTCATTACTTCTCGCCTCCTGAGCCGCCACTATGCTTGGAACTCGCAGGCTTTCCCCGTACGGGCAGCTGGAGGCGGCAACGGAGGCCAGTGCAGCATCACAGGGTAGCTGCACACTGGCTCCAACTGCCCGTAGCTGGCTGCCACAGCTTCCCTCAGCTTTTGAGGGGACACTGCCGTGCCCTCAAGTCACAAACCTCCGTCAACAGGAGACCACAGACCGCCCTGTGCTTGGGGAGGGCCAGGTGAGACGTGACACACAGGTCAATGAAGCAGAAGGGCCCTCCAATACGTGTACTGCACATTTCTTTCTATGCCCTCCACTGTGCTCTGCTCCACAGATCTTACTGGCACTAGATGATCGTTGTAGGTCCCAACTGAACTATCCTATTCTATTAACACACAAATCAGCTATATAAACCACCCCAAAACAGTACCAAACATACACCTCTGGCAACTCAAGAAGATAGATTCAATACATTAAAATACATTCAAACAACAGCACTCAGAAAACTTGAAATAATCCTGTGCAGCTTGTTGACGTTATAATTTGTCTCACGGAAGTCTGCAACTATACCTGTAATTTTTGAAAACACAATGCTTTGCATCTTCCAGCTTGAAAGCCCAAGTCCAAATCAGATTATCTGCATGCAGTGCTTGAGTTACTAGGTAGAACCTAGTAGATATGGTTTATTGCTGATCAGTAAAGTGACTTCAAATTGGTTTGCAGAAGGTATCAGGAGACACTTACTGGTTGTAGGGAGTCAAACTGGGGTATCTGTACCTCTGCCTTTTGTCCTCTGAATGTTACAATTCTCAAATAAGGACTTTTTATATGCCTGCCAGCTTCTTAAAATACTGCCTGCCTCTTGAAATACTACCTCATTTTCCCTGTTTCTATAGGCTCTGGTAAAAGGCGCTCAGCCTCAAGTGCTTTCAGGCAGTCTTATTCAAAGAATGGCGCAACAACAGAGAAATTCATACAGCAATGGAGAGGCCGTGCGCATTTCCCAAGACATCAAACAAACATGCAAAAGCATTACAGGGGGGAAAATTTACACTCTGGTACAGCAGCTATAGCACTGCACCAGAAATCCTGGGGCACATACAGTGTTGTGCTGATGAGCATGGAGCTGGACACACGAGTCTTGGCTCCCCCAACAGAAAGACCACCTTCATCATAACAGGGCATATTCAGGGAGCCTGATGTGTGCCCACTGACTGTGTTGGCAGAGGAAATCAAGTGGCAAGGGCTGGTTGGCACAAGGCTGTCCACCAGATTCAGTCTGAAGCATGGAAGTTGCTTCCATACACGCCTGAGGCCAGCAAGCTTAGCTCCTGAGCTAGACACCCAAACATGGACAGGGCTCTCACTGCTCTCAATCACAACAGCGTTCCCAAAATCCAGGAGTATAACCCCACAGCCTTGTAAAGTATCACCCGTACTAAAAAATTGTTGAATTTTCACTCTGAAGTCATACACAAACCAAACACAGATTACCCTGAAAAGAAAACTTGCTTCATGATTACATTATCCCATTAGCTATGGCATACTGTGTTTTTTTAAACTTCCCAGAACTGTAGGATATGGGATAGGTTCTTAAGCAGTTGCTTTATGTCTCTCTCTGGTCAAAACTAGCAGTCTTTATAGTCTTCTGTTTTGTGGCATTAATATCATATTTTTGGTTTATAAGTAACATACAATATAAAGAAACAATGTTTGATTTACTGATATCCAGCCTAAAAAAAAAACCCAACCTCCCAGCATTTTATTTTAATGGCATCCAAAAATACTAAAGTGACTGAAGCGCAAAGGACAACGCGAATCAATATTTTAAGTACTATAAACAAACGTATCAGACGCATAGAACTAATGCCTTAATTGCCAAGTCAGAATAACAACTGGATAAAAATTAACTTACAAATAAAAGCATAGAATTTATTGCCTTGTTTTTGGCACCAAAATACCTTTTAAGGATATTACCCTCAAGATTAATGCTTAGTAAGATGGTGTTGGCTTACAATCACATAAATCAGCAGAGCTATGTCGACTTTGTCCTCTGATATACTCCCTTTTTTCAAAACCTGAAGACATGCCAAAACTAATCTTGTTTTGCTCTTGTAATTTACTTCACTAGAAATAAATCTCAGCAAGACCACAACTTATTTTATAGAGTTGGGTGTAATTTCCTTTTTCTAGATACGCATGTTATGCAAGGACAAATACTACTTTAAAGCATTACTTACAGATTGCCAAGCAAGAGACTCCATAATTCGATGTTCACAGCGTTCTAGATGCTTTATCATTTCCCTTGTTAGGCTCGGCTCTGCTTTAATAAAGCTTTCAATCACCTTGTAGAAGTCAAAAGCTTTTAAATTAAATACATTTAGAATCCATGGGAAAGACAAGTCTGTTTCAGCACTGGTACCATCACTTTGTGAAGCATTTCCTGCAGGGAAACAGACTAAAATTATCAAGAGTACTACATTCTTTCACTTCTGATGTTTTTTCCTCTTTCTATTTATTGAATCATTGCTAGTTCAGAAATTTCAGTGAGCACTACTATTTTTTTTTTTTTGCTATTTACTGTATTTTATGTATTAGAACAAATGGCAATAATTATCAATAACAATGCTATTTAGGACTTTAGGTTCAACTTACTGCCATATGTAGCCATGACAACCTCAACAGCACACGCCAGAAGAGATGTGTGGAAGACATTATCATTCAGAAGTTTGCTAAGGAGAAAGAAAGTTATTAATACTTGTCCTAACACTAAAATAGCAGACTTTGATAATATATTAGGGGCACATACCTAAAATTCTGCACTGAGAGGCGCTCTTCCTCCTGAAATATATAAATCACACCAAACTTGTGAATATTCTTAGTATTTGTAAATGTAATGCCAGTACTAAACTACCAGTACTAAACTTACCGACTTTAGCATAGACTCCATTACTCTGTAATATAGACGTACTCCAAGCTTGTACCTCTGTTAAAAAAGAAGAAATTCCAGAGTATTACAAGAAGTTTTAACAGACTACAACAGGCAGACTCTCATATTTTAACAATTCAGAACATTTCCATTTTTGGAAGAGCATAAAGAAGTCATTGACCGCAGTTCTGTTTGCCAATAGCACTGGAGAGGCCTCAAAGGTTACCAAGGTTTGTGGCTACCCCAACTACATGAAGACTTAATCAAGTGTTTACATTAATTCACAGACTAACAGGATAAAAAGCAAGGCTGACAGATAGGAGACTGTCAAGTACAAACTTGGTTAGATTTATTTTCCAGAATCTTTGTTGAAAGCACAGCTGGCCTACTGATTTTATAAGGAAGTGAGTCACCTTTTGCAGTTTTGGGCTAAGTTACTTTACTGAATGCAAATATACGTTTCACTAAATGTATTTTCCCCAGCAATTTTCCCATTATTCATTAAAGTACTCCCAACATATTTCCACCCAGTTCCTATTGCTCCTTATAAATTAAGAATAATTTGTTGAATACTATCTTTACAGCGCTTTAGGAAAAAATACCTGTCCATTCCTCAAGTTAAAAAAAATATTGTTACTTTTTACCATTATTGATCTGCACTGAAGGAGGACAGTCAGTAAGTCAGGTCTCACATTAGCTAATACCAACAAAATGTTACCTGTGAGCCGATTTCAGCACATCCTGGTCCAACTGCTTCAGCAAATTTCTTTTTGAAGATGTGGTCAAGACTTTCCACTCTTTTCAGGATACTATCCTTAGGGTTCACTGTGCAATTCTAATAAGTACAGGAAGCAGGGCAGGGGAAGGAAAGGCAAAGAAAGGACGTCTTACTTCATTACTTTATAACATCTCTCAATCAGCTCATCAGCATAAATAATAGCGGAGTATTTAAAAAAGGACAGAATTATTGTACACGTTCAACAATTTCCACTAATTACAACTTCATGTCTCACATGCAACTACCCTAACTAATATGCAAGTAGTACCATCGATGTTAATGTCTTTAATAAGCTTAAGTGGTTGAAACTGGACATAAGATCCTCTGAGTACATCTTCCTTTCTCTTCTTTGTCTCCTTTTATATCCCCTTCTTTTTCCATCTGATACATACATAAATAAATCCTAAGATTTAGTGCAGTAGCAAAAAGATTAAGAACTTATAAGGTTCCAGTACACATCAGTTAGATTGAAGTGCTTTCTAAAATGAGTAATTACATTTAAACCATCCCAATTAAAATGTACTTCTTCAAAAAACGATTGTTAATAAAGTAGTTTCCCAAAACACGTGCATCAGATCTATAGGCATATATTATACTTGAGTGATAATTCCAAGAATCTTTCAGAAATCTTCCTTCTAGTCACTTACATTGAAATACATGATGAGAGTATCTGATGGTTTATCAGTTGCTGAGTTTAAAATCATAATCAATTGCTGAATGTTATTCATTGCAGCTCTGGAAAAATACAATGAAATGCATAATAAACATTAAGGTTGGCTTGCCAGTTTCCAGAAACTAAACAACAATTCTACAAACAAACAAACAAAAAAATTATTCTAGTTCTCACTCCAGTTACCAAACCGCTTGGAAAAACTGCTGTACTGTGCTAACCATTGTGAATTATAATAATCTAATTTATCAAATCATCTAATTATTAGAATGATTACAATCCATAAGTAAACAACCAAAAGAACATAAATCACGTAATAAACACTAACAAGCAATAAAATGGTAAAATTGCAATCCTTGTATGTGAAAATACTCAGTCAAATCAACCAACTCCCTAACAAAAAAACTCCTTGGCTTTTGTACAAAAATAATACAAAAGACTGGTGAATGGAGATAGCTTTTATGTTTCAAGTCACCTGTTCAAAAGTGTAACAAGTAAAATGTATTAAAATATGGCTGTCACAAAATAATACAGCCTTTTTAACATACATGCTTTGAAAAACCCACATTTTTCAGAGGTAGAGTTGTCAACATTCCTTTTGGCCACAGCATGAGAACAGAGAGTCTTCTCCCTTCCTGGATCTGAACCCAAAAGTCACGTTAAAACTTAAATTCTTACTTTAACTCCAATTCCTTCTATTTGCAATAGAAAGCCTACAATTTCTGTAATCCTTACTCTACCTGCTGTATCTGTAGCTAGATTAGAAGGATCTTAACTATGAAATCTTCTTCACTTTTAAAGTATTATGGATGGGAAAAAGGATGTGGACATTAAAGAAATTTTTCAGTGTTCCCAAGAAATGCAAACAATATCTTCTTAAAAAGTAGAGCAAAAATTCTTTATTGTCTAGATGAAAAGTAGATAAAAATATGAGTAACATTTTATTAACTTGGATATACTGAAGTATAGAAGTTGCCTCTATATATGATCTTACTGGCATTATTTTACAGGTACACAGTAAAACAAACAAACAAACAAACAACCACTGACATCAAAACTATTTGTATCTCTACTTAATGCCTAGAATTTTCTTGCTAAAAACAGATTCAATACCACAAGTAATATCCATTGATTCCTATCCAATATCTTAACATAGAAAATTACTAAAGCTAACCCAAGTAACAACAGTACTTCAGAAAAATTGTAATAATTTAAAGAGTTAAGAATACTTTGAAGAAAAGTAGATAGGATCCTGGGTTTTTTTGTAGAACTTTATTCCACAAAGTTAAATGCCTTGTTAAGCTGAGTGTATAACTTTCTGAAGAAAGCATTTTTCAGTTTCTCTTCTAGAACTGAAATCCTAATGACAAATATTTTTCATGACTTTCAAAAAGATCATTATTTTAAGATAACAGAACCTGGCCTTGTCTCAAATAGCATGTATTATCCAGGATGTGACTGAAATATCTATAGGTGGGAAAATAAGAACAATAATGACCTTGTCATACAGGACAAGAAGAAATGTGCACGAGCTAGCATCTAAACAGCCCCCACTTCCAACTTTTGGGGATATCATGTATTGTTCTGCCTTTACTATTTGCACATACATACATAAAGAATAATATATCCAGTATGTCCACATGTACTAATGTGACCTAGCTTTTTTTTAAACATATTTCAAGTTGTATATTAAACAATTGCATTAATTTTCTATTATTTCAGAAAGTTTAGTGTATTAATTTCTCTCCTAACATCTAAGAAACAGTTTGATTTTTCCAGTGGTATTGTTACTTTCTTAATTTTTTATTGTGGTAGTTATTTTTAGGTGGGGTTTGTTTGTTTAAAATTTCTGTGCCTATTTAAGCTAAATTTGGCTCATATCACTCAGAAAATTAATGGAGAAAGAAGAAAAATATGTTCAAGCATTACAACTGTAGTAGTGCAAAGATGCATTTTTCTTTAATCTACTGTCCTAGTTTCAGATGGGATAGAGTTAATCTGGGGTTAAACCACGACATCTACTTTTTAGGAGGTTTTGGTAAAATCACTTCTGCCAAAACTCTACTAGTGATAAGGAAAAGCATAAGGACAGTGGAAGAAAAGTAAAATGAAAACACACGACCCATTTTCATTATGCTCGGCACTAGTACTTACACCCATTTTATCTACTGCTTTCTATAAGAACAACCAGATACAAAACTACTGATGAAAATTATTAGATTCTCACCAATTTCAGGGGGCTTCAAAGCAGATCCTAAGTGTCTATGTCCAGAAAGAAGACATTATAAGAAGATTCAAAGTAATAAGTATGATGCTTTCAACATAACCTGTAAGGGCTTCTACTTAATTCAGGGAGAGTTAATGATACGCTTTCCACGTTATGCCGGTGAATAAAGGTTTACTGCCATCTAGTGACAGTACTATGGCTTTAGGAAAAACAGTTAGTACAGCCCAAATCGCCGCTGGTGAATGAGCCTTCACTTGAACTGTCTTAAATGGCGTCAGTTTTGGAAAATTCAGAGAAAAGCCCAAATGTGGATGGAGAGAATATAAATTTCTCACTAGACCTCCTCTCAAGACCAAAGTTGGTTTAGAACATTTCAAAATTTTAGCAATGTAGAAAGCTGGTACTCCTGGACTTTCTTAGTAAGACTTCCATGTCAAGAACTTTAATGAAGCATCTTTCACAGTGTTAGAGGGCTTTAATTCTGGTATAATTGAAAAGTGTCAATAGCTACCTGTATTTGTCAAAAATGGGATTTGTTGTCAATGATCTCCTTGTTAAATACATTGTACGTTATAGATGGTCCAGTTTCTAATATCGCACATTCAGTCTGGGAACCGACAGGCAAACTGATGCCTTTATGGCTAAAAAAGCATCACTGGCAGTTAAAGATTTGAATCTTAAGACTAAAAGGGACCACTAAGGCAACCAAGTAAAGCCTTTCACAGTCACAGGTAATTAAAAGTTCTTTCATATACTGATCATTCTCTCTTGCAGCTGCATGTCTCTTTTTATTATTTTTATGAAGAAGCTTTTCAGAACCTTGCTGCTCTGTTGGCTAGAAAACAATTAGTTTCTACAGATGGCATTTAGTAGATTTATAGTGGATGCACAAGCCCAGACTCTAATTCATTCTTCCACAGGCATATAAACACTGTAGAAGTATTTTTAAAAAAAAACAAAAATAATTATACTCCTTTGAAAAAACTGAAGTAGTAATTAAGGATACAATACTTTAACTTCTCTCATCGCTACAGCATGCTAAAAATGAAAGGCATTTATACAGCAAGCATGGAACAAGAACTTCACTGTCCGATTCTATTAAACGTGACACCTTAAGAATGACTGTGCAGACACTTCTCTGTTTGTCCACACAGCACATGGCATTGCAGTGACACAGCTGGTTGGTTCCTGAGTGTCCAGGAATTTCTAAGCACCACCAGACAAAACCATACCAATTTTGTCAAAAACCTATGTGGCACAAGGGAGAAATGGTACATGCAAATCTCCTTTCCTTTGCTTGACTGAATTCAAGCTTGCAGTTTTTCTGCATTTGATTGTAAATCAAACATTCTCCAGTTTGAATACCAGAATACCACATTTCTACCCTATCTGTCCATCTGACCAAAATATGCTGGCACTCTGAAATGCTCATCTTCCCAACACAGAAAAAAAAAAATGTTGGTATTCTGAAATGTTTATCTTCCCATACAGAAAAAACAACACTAAGAAGAAAAAGATCATGGGAGAAGAAATGTGTGTGCATATGCAATTTGGTATCAGGAAAGGAAGCCAGAAGATACAGAGATAGAGTAAAATGTGAAACGAGGACAAAGTATATCAGACAAAGGTACTACCATGGATGTATAAAGTTGCATTCTCACAAGCACAAATACAGTAATCTATTTTACAGCCATCTTGCACTTCTTAGACAAGTCAGTAAAAAGCTTTCTGTTTTCCAACAACTTCACCGTGAACTGAGGGCACTGAGCACCCCTCAGTACATGCTCAGTGCTCATTAGTGAGCAGAACTACAGTCTGTTTTACGAAAAAAACCAAACCAAACACCAGTTGCTTTAAAATTAAAACAACTACTCTTTAGATTAATATTTCTAGTTACATTATTAAATAAAAGAACACAGCTTAAAAGAAAAACTCATACCGAACAGGAGTCTGTGGAAGTATAAGATTAAGTTCCTCATCTGGATTGTTTTTTACTGGTGTCCTCTCCAACTGTGAGCTACAGAAATGGAAAACAAACTTATGAAGAACTAACGTACTTCAAAAAAGAATGTCTTCTATAAAGACTTATGAATCTTAGGAGAAGACTGTGGAACAGGTTTTTAGAAGATCTAGATGTCCAACCACCCCAGTTGTTAGAACAACATAATTTAAATTCCCAAGTAGCTCTGCTTCAAGCAGGATGTTGGACTAGATGACCTCCAAAGTCCCCTTCCAACTTTTTTTTTCCCCTAGAATTCTATTTACAAACAGTTTAATTTATATGTACAGCTGGTATTGGTTCCATTTTAATCCAATTTTAAATGACTTTTTCTAGCACAGATACAGTCACGGACTCACATTGTGAGCTCACATGAAGTTATGGAAATGTTGAACTGTCAGGAACCACTGGAATTTAAGCATATGACTGGAAAAAAAAATCAAATAGAATCACAGAATAGTTTGGGTTGTAAAAGACATTTAGAGGTCATCTAGTCCAACCCCCTGCAATGTGCAGGGACATCTTCAGCTAGATCAGGTTGCTCAGAGCCCCCTCCAGCCTGACCTGGAATGTTGCCAGGGATGGGTTGCCATCTCTGGGCAACCTTGTCCCAGTGTTTCACCACCCTCGTTGTGAAAAATTTCTTCCTTATATCTAGTCTAAATCTACCCTCTTTTAGTTTAAAATCATTATGCCTTGTCCTATCACTACAGGCTCCACTAAAAAGTCTGTCCCCATCTTTCTTATAAGCCCCCTTGAAGTACTGGAAGGTTGCAATAAGATCTCCCCGGAGCCTTCTCTTCTCCAGACTGAACAACCTAAACTCTCTCAGCCTGTCCTCATAGGAGAGGTGTTTCAGCCCTCAGATCATTTTTGTGGGTCCCCTCTGGATCTGCTCCAACAGGTCCATGACATCTGTATTACTGAACAGCACCAGGGACTGTGCCTGGGCACTGGTACACGACTGTCCATTCTCCTGAACCATCTGTGGCCCGTTTCTGTCCCATGGAAACTACCATTCCTCAAACAATTTGTGGGTACACGTCAGAACTGAGAATGGGCTGAGGACCACCCCCAGCAGGCAGCTTCCAAATGCCACCATCTGGTTCTAGGAAGGAGGATCTGGACAGTGAGGACCCAAGCCATTCCATGCCAGCTGACCCCAGAGCTGTGACACTGCCTCAGGCATATCTAATCAACTAGCATGACATGGCTTTGTCTTCCTCCTGATTCTTTGGCATCCCCTGGACAACAAGGGCTTGCACAGAGCTAGATTAGAGTACAGTTTCCAAATCATTTTAGATAGAGTCACAGCCATATGTTTTCTAATTATTTAAGCAATAATGTAAAGCAAGGCTGGTGATGCCAGAAACACCTTAGCTGAACTACAAACCTAAAAGGTCAGCAGGATACAGAGATCTCCATTTATAACATGAGGGGGCAGAAAACAACACAAGTTCACATTTTCTATTATAAAATGAAAGTAATAAATGGAAATATTACCATGCTATTACATCAGGCTGTAGAGTTTCATCATGATCCAGAAATAATCTTGCATCTATATCTTTGCTTTTGACATAGAGCTCATCATACTGTTTTGAGAGAACCTCAACCTCAAAAAACATTGGGGAAAAAAAAAAAACTTTATTTTATAGGAACAAATTTGACAATTGACTGAATAATGTAAGCCAGCCAGTCCTACCTCATGAATACAATACTGAAATGCTAAGAGAATGACCCTCATGCTCACAAAGTCACTTCTTGCACAACAGCTGAAACATACCCAGAGGAAAATTATCATTCCCACATGCAAACAAAGATAATCTCTTATAAGAGAAAACAATCCACGATCATGAGACTTTTTTGAAGAAATGTAGGTCTTGACACTGTAAAAGAGCTAAAAATAGCTAGAGTTGGAGACATAGACCTGCAAATCAAACTAACATTTCCATGCTTTTAGATCTTTCCTTCCAGAAAACAGAGGTGTCACCAGGAGCAGGAAATGTAAAGTGATTGTCCTTAGAACAGCTGTCAGACAATTGGCTTGGTCCCTGTCTCTACTGGTTTGGAGATGAAGGCCAGGACCCAAACTGAAACCTTCTTGTTCCGAGTATTAGAAGAGTTTCCCCATTTCATATTAATGTTTGTACTGGTGTAGTTCTTAAGATACATGCCTATTTCTACAAAACTATAGATCATTATTTCATATCCACATTGTTATTTTTTAAATGGCTGTTAAAAGCTTCTTTGCTGATTAGAACCCATATTGATATGACTTAATTTTGCATGGAAAAGTTTGTTGGTCTGGGGTTTGGGTTTTTGCTGTTGTTGTGGTGGTGTTTAGGGGTTTGTTTGGGTTTTTTTGGTTTTTTTTTTGAGTGACTAAAATTAACTGGAAGTCTGAATTTTTTTTTATCAGGGCCAGATACTAGACTCCACTTCAAATCTGCTGCTGTGCTCCTGCAGAAGTAGTCAGTCAATTATCTGTTCCCTGAGTTCTTAAACATACTAAATGATGCTGTGCCCTGGCAAATTCCTGCTAGGAAAAAAACCACATAACAAAGCATATGAACCCAAATTACTCCCCTTCCAGTTGCAAGAAAAAGCAAGCTGCAAATACCTCCTGCACAGCTTTGCTTCTCATCCTCTCCTTTTACCTTTGCCAAATGAATTTCCTCCAAACTGATCTCATGGTTAAAACTTTGAGATTAGGACTATTAAATCAAAGATTATCTTTCAGTTCCTATTATCACTATTTTTTTTAAGTTCATTATCTTTTCATTTTTCATTATCTTCCTAATGGCTTATGTGTTCTTTTTGTCTAAAATATTTCAGTATTTCATAACTTCTAGAAAATTCAGATTCTCACTGCAGAAAACAGTAGCTCTTAGACAAAATGGCTGTACTGGGCTAACTGGGAAGAAACCTTCAGCCAAAAATAAAGTTCTCAATCAATCTAGTCATCAATTCATAAAGCTTGACCATCAAACACACAGTGAAGACAAACTAAATACCAAAATTAAGCCTCAAAAGCTTTTCTTGTTTTGGAAACAACATTAAAATTTATCAAAAGCTCAGTGTTCTTTTTATGAAAATGAAAGTCAATTTAAATGTCCCATATTACTAGCTATCGTACTGATATCAGTTATACTGTACTGACTGATGGTTAGTTGGATTACATATATGAACTGACTACCACTGCAGTATAGCTGTAACTTCTGCTTTGTTTTAGAACATCCCCTTGGGCACTCAAGTTTCAGGAGCAACTATCATGTGACTGGATTTTTCTTCAAATGCATCATTTTATAGAATTTTCACCAGCAAAGTCTTAGACTCGTAATTTTGATACTATGCTTAAATTGAGCAGCCTTGGATGAGAACGCTCACTGATTTGAGAATAAGCTGTGTAATGACCTTTGCCTGAAGTTCATACAGCGCTTCCCAACTATATATACCCATAAATTAAAAGGTCTAAACACAGTGCTGATAACCTGAAATTAGTTTTGGAAGAGATGAAGACCTTTAGCAGGTCTTGTATTTTGTCCCCCACTCAACACACTACGAAACTGAACAGAACACATCCTGCACACCTTCAGTCTGATACGCTTCACATCTGCTTATTTTCATGTTACCACATCTATTGGTGACACACAGCTAAATCTGCTCTTTTAAGAATGATGGATGTAAATACATTGCAAGGAGTTACCTACTAAGGCACACTCTTGCATGCAACTGCATAGATGTAGTCTGCTGCATCCACCCTACAACTCAGTAAGATGAAAGTAATTCTGCATGGACAGAGGAGTCCAAACTCTGCCAGTTGTGAAACTGAGCCTAATCTTTCGGATCTCTCTCCAACATGACTACAGTAACATGTCTCAATTATGTTTAAATTAGGGTGTGTAATTTAAGACTGTATGCATCTATAGACTGACTTCAGAGACCTGACATTGTAATAGTTGTAATTTAGATTAATGATCTCACGAAGATCATGGACATGCAACTCTTACATCATGTTTTGCTTTGAGCAAAAGCACCGGTTCAGCCTCAGGAAATTCATTTATTAAATTCAAATGTAAAAGCTAAATATACTCCATGAATACGGGAATCCCTGCTAAGCCACATTCCTTAAAAACAATATATTTTGCTAGATGATTTTAGAAGAACCTACTAGAAATTTATCAATATGTAAAGGGAATCTTAAGCAATTTGGCATGAAGTAAAGCACTGTTGTTGAACTGTCTGAAATTCCTCTAATTACCTCTGGCAGTCCATTTGAAGCTACAATACCAATAGAATTCAAAAAAGGAATAAAGCTTGTGAAATACACATTTTTGACCTAAAAAAAAGAAAAAAACATAACATTAGCAACGTACAAAGGCAGCCATGCATACACTACTTTCACATCTTTAAATCAAGAAACTGAGACACTTTTATAATGCACTGTGTTTTGTTTTCAATTTAAAAAAAATGAAATTGCTTCCATATCCAAAACATAGTAATATGTAAGCATGCAGTGCACAATCCATTGCTGGAACATTAAATGACTAAACTGGGAAAGAACTGCACTCTTCAGACTCATTTCTGCTTCCATCATCTGCTTGGATCTTCAAGAATCAGTCCTTTTTACACAGGAATAGATTTATCAGTGAAGGAAAAGGGGAATAAGGTCTTTAGGATCCCACACAGAAGCAATGTCTTGTTGTGTACATTTTCTTATCATGGGATACAGCTGTGAAACCCCATCAGAGCAGCCCTGCATCCACAGGCTACTTGCTGTGATTAGCCTATAACCTTGTACTTCATTCTTCACAGTTCAGTTTCCCTGGCAAAGTTATCACTCATACCAGAGGGCTTGTTTTGGGGCGGTTTTTCTGTTGTTTTGTTTGGTTGTTTTTTTAAAACTACCTACTAGAGAAACTATAGAATGGTAGAATACCGTTCAACGGAGGGTTACGAGGATGGTTAAGGGACTGGAACATCTCTCATATGAGGAAAGGCTGAGAGACCTGTGGCTGTTTAGTCTGGAGAAGAGAAGGCTGAGAGGGGACCTTATCAACATGTATCTCTGAAGGGTGGCTGTCAGGATGGAGCCAGTCTCTTTTCAGTACTGCCCACTGACAGGACGAGGGGCAATGGGCATAAACTGCAGCACAGGAAGTTCCACCTCAACATGAGGAAAAAATTCTTTACTGTGAGGGTCATGGAGCACTGGAACCGGCTGCCCAGAGAGGTTGTGGAGTCTCCTTCCCTGGAGACCTTCAAAACCCGACTAGACGCATTCCTGTGCAATCTGCCCTGGGTGATCCTGCCTTGGCAGGGGGGTTGGACCAGATGATCTTCAGAGGTCCCTTCCAACCCCTACCATTCTGTGATTCTGTGATTCCCTTCACTACTGAACTTGAGAGAATAGTTAAGCAAGCACAAGTATTGAGATATAAAAAGACCACTTAAATAAATGTATATTGCAGATGGGATTTAACAGCAAGATCTAACAGACTTTAAAACACAGGCATTACCTCATCTAAATTACAATCATGCTCTTTACAAAGGATTTCAATAACTTTTGTATCGGTATCAATTTGCTTTGAAGTACGTGTACTCCTGTTCTGACCTCTTCTTGGAGTTCGAGCTGAACCATTAACAGTCACTGCAGTCACAGCAGACTCTGGAAAGATAGTGAGAACCATCACAAGGTTAGAGTTGTCTTAAGGAAGAAGAGATTTAAATTTCTAAACCTAAGAGATTTAAATTTTTATATTATTTTTCAGGTCCTCTTCTTAAATATTTCC
Source organism: Phaethon lepturus (assembly GCF_000687285.1). Taxonomy (NCBI): domain Eukaryota; kingdom Metazoa; phylum Chordata; class Aves; order Phaethontiformes; family Phaethontidae; genus Phaethon; species Phaethon lepturus. The sequence continues at coordinate 12,041 of NW_010553607.1, read as the reverse complement.
CTTTTCATCTGTTCAGCTGGCTAAGGAACCTTCATTACAGAAAACCTATACAAAAAGAAAACTGATTTTTAAATTCCTGTATGAGTATTTGGACACTTTGTTTTTAAAAAGCTATTCAACACAGAATGTAATAGCACTTTTTGTAAGTAGCTTTGAATAAGCATCTGTTTTGTAAAGCTAGGAAAGCCTGTTCACAGATGAGTAACTATTTTTTCTACTTTTACAGAAGCGTAGAACAATGAGCTGAAAGAGAACTTCACTCTACGTGCCTGAAGATTAATAAAGTCAATGCAGGACTTAAGTGCTGGTGGAAACCTGAAATATGGTTCTGCAGGAAATTCCTCCTTTCCCCAAATACCCCCAGGCAAACAAGTAGAAACAAACAAGTTCACCTTGAAGAAGATATTAAAAAAAACAACTTAATTCAGTGAGGTAAAAATATTTTGTTAAGCTCAAAGTAGATGGCTTCAATATAGTCAGCTTGAAATATGTGAGTTATATTAATAACATATGTTAATATCACTAAATATTGCTGGTTTAAAACTGACACTAATCAGCATGCTGCTCTCATCTGTAACTTCATTTGTATTTGATAACTCTTCTCAGGAAAATCTGACAAACTACACTGCTCTGGTTGTTGCATCTTAATCCCTTCAGCCTTAGTCAGATCATAAAGCTTGACATCATTTAGCACAACGTGAAGCCTCTTGGTCATGAGGAGTTGAACAATACATTGTGTTATTTGCTAAAAGAATGAAGCACTGTTTGACAGTTTACACAGCACCTGCACATATCACACAGCTTCAAGTTAGAAATCTAATGCTTTACACTTATGATAGTGATACCCGTATTTGCAATTTAGTCTGAAGTGGCAGCGTTCCTTTTCAAGACACAATGCACAGAACCAAACTGTTTCTAATAATAGCTCCTAGTCGTCACAGTTTCACTAAAAAAAAGTAAACCTGTGTGAATACAGAGTTCAAAAACAGGTAGTTTCAATTCAGTGTTCTTTGAAAAAGATCTGCTTTATAACATATGAAATAAGCAGCAGTATATGTCTGTCCTACTATGAAGAACAAATTTAAATTCAATATAGTACTGGAGGAGGGCAGGGATTTGCTTGCCACAAGCCCATCCTTTCCCACCCTTAATTTTTATTGACATTAGAATAAAAGCAAGGTTATTTGTTCTTACCTGCAACAAATAATTACTACATCAGATTAATATCTTCCAAAACATAGAATTTAAAGAATATAGCAGTGAATACATCATCTCTTCTATGATATTATAACCCAAGCGGATATTCAGTTGTGAAACAAAGAAATAAAGCAAATAGATTTAGGCTATAAAGCAGACGATAAACTAATTAGTATCAAAAAATTGTCTTCTACATACTGTGGCTCCAAATACTTCAGTATATCAATTCCATCAATTTGCAGAAGAAAATATTCAACAAAAATAGAATGGAATTCTATCATTGAACGTTACAATAAATGCTTACTTTCCTTCCCTTTTAGTGAGGTTTTCGAGGTCTTAGGTATAAAAATTTTTATGTACTTTAAAAGTTACTGCTGAAAAGAAGTCTCCATAGTGAAGACCCATTATATTTTTACTCAAAATAAAGAAGATACATTTGCTAATAACAAAGGGGATGTAATAAAAGCAAAGCTACCTACATTTTACCTCTACTGTGGGTTTTTTTGAGCAACCACTGCAATTTAGGTTTTCTATCCACCGTGTATTTCTTTTAAATGTCTGTATAGTCCACAATCTTGTACATTTCTGTTGTCATCATACTGTTGTATGTCAATGAAATAAAAGTCATAGTACCATATTTTCCTTTTGTAACTCAAAGCCAATCTAAATGATAGTTCTCAGTCCACCTACCCAGAACGTGAATTCTTTTACCAAAGTAAAACTGATGTTTTAACAAGCGCCTGAACAACTTGTATGGGCAGAGAACATAGCAAATGGACGGTAGGAATAGAAAAAAAAAAAAAAGATTTGTATTAAATACACTGTCACATTCAGAGAATTCAAGTTCACTATCATCTAAATTTAACTAAAACATAAAAAAATCCATTTTAATAAGCTTAAGGAGTTTTATATTGTTAATTATGAGTGTTAGCATGACTCTAATAGAAATTTAACCAATTTACTTTCTACTTTAGTGAACAAAAATCCAAAATCCTTACTGTATGGTTCCTTGAGCATAGCAGGAGGTGACAGTTTGATAAAATAATCTAAGACACACAGCAACAACTGGAAAGAAATCACCAGGTCATCTTCCACTTGCAACATTTTACCTGCAAATGTTTAAAAAGGTAAAGAAAACCTTTGTGAAATGTTTGACTTAATTTTGAAAAAATAAAGATTTGGAAGTTCATTTAATAAAATGCTACAATTAGAATTCAGAAAGCATCATACAGGATGCCAGTGTTCTTTAAAGGCATCTTCTTTAAAGATTTTAAAACTCATGGTTCTTAAGAGGTTTGTTGCTTTAGAGATAGCATACATATAAACAAATTCACTGTGCACAGAATTCCTACCTCTCAGTGCTCCTTCATGATTTCTGTTGCATTTTACTATAGTGGAGTAACTGTATAGACTATTTTACCTACATGTACCTCTTAATTCTGTGCAATTCTTCCTCACTTTCTTTTTTCTGGTCTTACGCAAGCTTTGTGAAAGCTGCTAAGTATTCAGAAAGCAGGAGTTGCTAGTAGATAGTGAAGAGAAATTCAAAACATGCTATCACACTTTATGCTCAACCTCTCAAATTTATACAAAATGACTTAAATTCACACAAATATTAGCACTAAGAGCACTTTTTAAACTACATTATTCCAGCTGTTCACAAATTATGATTCATATGCCAGAGAAGACCTACAGGGCTATTCCAAGATGGCAAGCATCGCCACAAAAAATTTGGAAAGCTGATAGTGATTCAGAACAGCTACAGACCCCTACCTGTGCTCTATTTACATGTACAATTTTTGTATCGTTTTCTATCAGAAGTAGGAAGCATCACCCACGGTCTCCTGTGACTTCAACTATTTGCTAATAAATTTTAGCTTTCCTTATTCTCAGTGAAAAGGCAGGCCAGAAAAACTCTGTGGGTTTTGCTTTATGCTTATGCTTGGAGAATTCTACTGAAAAGGCTCCATGAAGCTCAGCTGATCCAAGACCTATTTTGATGAGAAGGATGTGTACACGCCACTGATAACACAGACCTGGAGTAAGGAGTAATCTTAATTACTCTAAGATACATTCATTCCTTTTTGTAGTAGTACAAGGACTATAAGTAGACAGGACTCCATGGACTACTATAATTGTTTCATCACTTAGCTTTAACTGGAACGTCTACCTTTTCAAGGAAGAATCATAGCATTCAAAGGACATAATTTCAGGGACTTATTATCTTATAATAATCTTGTTATCAAATTTATATTATTTATATATATTTTATATATATTTA
>NW_010553607.1:0-8486 GCF_000687285.1 Phaethon lepturus | reverse complement strand
ATATTTATAACATATATAAGCCTAGTTTTAAAAATCTGCCCATCTTTTCAGGTAATCATCCATTATTAAAATATTGGCAGACTATAAAGCACCTCAGAATAGACTCAAATACAGAATATCAACCTTGAAAGTGAAAAAAATCTTTAAAATATATACATTTATACACAGGAAGTAATACCAGTGAAAATAATAGCCAAATTGCATAAAAAGAAATATTACTGAGTAGTTACAAAAGCCATTCAATCAAAGCATTCTGGGCCTGTACTATGCATATTTGTAATAAGGATGATAGTCTCATGCTGGACATGTAAAAAAATCCATTAACACACTTCAACAGTATTCATTAAAATAACTGTCTTCTAATGAAAACTCACCTTTTGCCAGCAAAAAAGTAATCCAGTAATTTTTTAGGACTAATACAGAACTGAGTTCAGCAGAAATCCTGTAGAGACACAAGAATAAAGGCTTTGCACTAAGAGCTCTGTAATGATTTCAACTATAAGTTCTGAAAAATGCTTCAGTCCATGGAACAATTTAAGACAACATGCAATATTTCCCGTAGAGTTAAGTTTATTAATAATCTCATTCCACTCCCTGCATAATTATGACTACACATTTGACAGAATTAAGTCTCCGTAAAGCCATTCAAGAATCAGGAAATACCTGTATCGTCCTTCGAAAAGAAAGTGAATGTAGATAATTCACTTAACTGTTACAAGCTGTTTTCTCTCTTGTGCCTTTGACTAATTCCCTATTCTCCAGTCACAGCATGTGCTCAAGCTCATTTGGGAGTTGCTAAGGCATCTTTTCATCCACTCATTTGTTGCTATTATTAGGAAGCTCACTCTCCAAATGTTCGTTTCCACCATGCCGAGACACCCGCCATTGGGTGGCGAACCTTCATGGAGGAAGTGATTAAATATATATCACTTCTGCAGCTCTCATCATCCCACTGAAATTCAAAGTCCCCACTACATCTAAATTAAACACGATACACTAAGACTTAGGTGAATCTTCATGGGTTAAAAGGTAAAATGCTGACACATTTACATCTTATCTTGACAAATGCAATTTAGGAAAGTCAAACTTACTCACTACTAGGTTGTTCCAGATAAATAAGGCCACAAGTCCTAGAAAATAAAAATAAATTCTTTAAAAATAAACACTTTTCTGAAAGCAAAGTCTGCAGTATCTTTGACTTCAATGTAGTAAAAAATACACCAGTTCACAAAACTTTATTCTAACTTAAAAAAAAACACTGACTCTTGGAGAACAGATTAACAATAGACCAACTACAGCCCTGCCAGAGCTGAAATAATGCTGTTGCTTGTGTGCTTATGTCAAAGCTTAAACAGCAAAACAATTTTAATTTGGCATAATAAAATTTGTTATTGTTTTCTTCCCAGAAGGACCAGATTTGTATGTACACTGTTACTCAGTGCCTTGTAAAACAGAGCAATGTATGTGCTACAGCTGTGCAGAACACTCTCTAAAAGGGCATTTTAAAACCTTTACTATTTCTGCGGTGTCACTGCAAGCCTTGTGCCGTAATGTTGCTTCCTAATTATTCTAGGTACATGTCATTTCAAGAAATAAATTCCGTTTATTCAAAAACAAAACAGGAAAAAAAAATCTTTCAAATCCTGTTTGAAAATAAATTGTTACTGCAACACAAGTTTCAAAAAAGTAAGCAAGTGAGGAAGAGTTAGAGAAGGGACAAAAACCAAAACATGCCTGTGTAAATCTTCAATGACACTTTTATAGCCCAGAAAAGACTTGCAATTAGTAAAAACAAATTATTTACAGCTTTCATAGAACTTCATAGCTTTAAGGCAACTATTAACTTTACAGAAATATTGTGACATACACATTACCTAGGATAACAGTAAGTGTGATTGGTTGGACTTTGAAAACACGAATAGAACTCTTATCCCATTTATGCCTTGATTCTATACACTACCAAGGGGTGACCTGCTACCCCTTTCAAGGGTCATTTAAGGGCTATTTGAGACCCTTATGTGGTTTGGGAGGCAAAACGTTACAGTGACTCAAATTCCTGTAGGTGAAAAATTCCACAGCAACAGTATCAAGTAATATAAGCATCATGGAACAATGCTTCAATGTTTAATAACATGAAACAGTTTTCTACTGGTATATGCTATAGAGAATTTCACAGAACGATTAAAAATTGCCTCAGAGGGTATCAGATCTTGCCAGTACACATTGGTGCTAGCACATACTAGCCTGTAAAAGGATCTAAAGCCTTTATCATCCTTGTCTTCATGTTAAAGCATAGAGTGCAGCAACTTACCACCTTGGAGTAACAGCAACTCAAAAAAGCATCCATTTGAGAATCTCCCGATTTTCAAGTTACACATATACAAGTTACACAACCCAAGTTCCCTGAGGGAACTGGGGTTGTTCAGTCTGGAGAAGAGGAGGCTGAGGGGAGACCTTATCGCTCTCTACAACTACCTGAAAGGGGGTTGTGGCGACGAGGGTGTTGGCCTCTTCTCCCAAGTAACTAGTGATAGGACAAGAGGAAATGGCCTCAAGTTGCGCCAGGGGAGGGTTAGATTGGATATTAGGAAAAATTTCTTCACTGAGAGGGTGGTCAGGCATTGCAACAGGCGGTCCAGGGAGGTGGTGGAGTCGCCATCTCTGGAAGTGTTCAAAAAACGTGTGGATATGGCACTTCAGGACATGGTTTAGAGGACATGGTGGCGCTGGATTAATGGTTGGACATGATGATCTTGCAGGTCCTTTCCAACCTAGTGATTCTGTGATTTTCTGGAGGAAAAACTCTAGCTCTCCAGCTGGCTTTCCCCATGTCTTGGCTTGACTTCCAGCAATGCCACTGGCTGCTTCAACACTTGCAGATAAATTGCAGGTTGCTGCTCTTCTGATACAAAGCTCTTAGCACTCTGCCATAAGCACATTCAGTATGTTCTGTACAAAGAGAATGCCCCTCGATTTTCATTGTATGGTCAGCTAAATCACTTGGGAAGGTTTACCTTGATTACAAGCGAGAACTGCTAATAGAGCGGGCTCTGCAATACCCATAGACACTGGAACAAACAGCCTTCACTTCCAGATCTGGAAACAAGAAACTATTTGTGTTTTTTTTCTTTTTCCAGAGCTCCTTAGAAAGAAACTCTTGGATCAGGATTTAGGGAGGAGTGGGCAGGTAGAAATGGAAAGTCCATTAAGTAAAAAAATATTAGATAGGAAAATGATCCTCTTTATATCTTTAAAAAGCTTAACAAAGGGACTAGCAACCACTTGTCAGTACTGTTTGTACTGCAACAAGGGGATTGTTTAACAAAGCATTGTAATAGTTATGGAGTAAGATGTAAGATAGGTTTATTCAATGCATGTAAACAGTTCCATTTCACTGTTCTGTAAATATTAGCACACAGAGTTTAAATGGGCTCTTCTAATATACAGTTTGAAAAATCTTAAATGCTGACATCCATAATAAATTTGTAATTTCAAAATGAAAAATGGGTAATACCTTTCAAACTTGTGGTATAGTGCAAGTAATACATCATATTTCTTTTTCAGCCTTGATACAGTGCTATCAACTTTAGTGCTTACAGTATCCATGTTAACATCCACCTCTTTCAGAAACTGAAAAAATGTGCATACACTGAAAAAAAGAGACAAGGATGACAGATTATCATAACGCTGAGAAATAGCTCTTAAAAAAAGATAACCCCACCAAAACCCATTGCCTTACTTCACTAGACTGCAGCATATTCTTACTACAACTAGCAGTGACTGAGAACCTTGCCTTGGGAAACACTACTTGTTTACCTTGAGCCCCACCTTTACATTTTCCAGATGTAGGAATACTGTTCAACTCGGTAGCAGAGGCATCTCGCAATAGGGGCTCTACTACAGAAAAAGAATTTTCTTGGCTAGCACAGATACTATCTTCAGAAGTCAGAATTTGCTAACTAGACATGTATTTCTTCTTTGCTCTGACAGTAAAACCAAAAATATCCAACGCAGACATCTTGACTCTTCTGTTCTACCTAAAAGTTCTACTTTAGAAATGTTCTTACTACTCTAAGAACATGAACCTTGGCTCCATCCATGCTAAAGAGAGACTTAGGAATGAAAACTGAGATGAATGCACTGAATTCTACAGAATTTCAAGTCTTGCAGCAGGTATTGGGGGCAAGAACATCCCCACCTTTTGGAGGACCAAAGTTTTCCCTATGATGCCATCAAGAACGCATCTTGTTGTTATGGTCATAACCAAAATGAGCAGATTGCTACAAATTAATGAGGAGGATGCTATCAAATATATTCAACTACTTCAACTATATCAAATATATTTTGATCCTTCATGAAAATACAGAATTCTGAGACATTTTTTGATCTTTCTCAAATTAAAAACCAGAATATAAAATCAGTCAGAAGTTCATTGAGGAATTCTTTTACCATGGAATGGAAAGTCTTTCCAATACATCTGTGTGGCTCTAGAGAATAAGATGACTGATAGAAATCTCTGCCAGTTTGACCTTGTAGCTGACAAAAATCCCAGGGCTAACACGCAACTGAGTATTGCTAAAATCAAAATCATCAGAGTAATAGCTTACTTTTTGAAACTCTAAGGGAAAAAGTCTCTTTCACTTTGCAGCATAAGTTGGTCTGTACTCAGGAGGAACATGTTGAACGTCGCTGCACAAATGCAATTAGACTTCATCCACACAGTTCCAAGTCAGTCAAGACTGAAGAAATTAAGCTGAAATGTAACACCTGACTACTGCTGCTCTAGATGATGCAAGGTAGAAGAGGCAGGGAGAAGTCTAATCATTACAGATGACTTCCAGGAAAAGGATATTCTGGCCCAAGTCTGGGGCTACCACCACAGCGTGCCCACCATTCTGCCTTAGCCTCCTGCCCTAGAACATCCAAAGGCTCTGCTCCTGCACATGCTGTTGACACATGGCACAGTTATTAGGCAGATGGCACTAATTCTTTCCTTAAATGAATCTAATGCAAAGCATGCCTATTGCTGTTGCCACGTAAATTGACCTTAAGAGCAGACATTGTCCTATAATGTTAATTTCTATATTATGGACTTAGTGAATATACAATATAACAGTAACAAAACACTAACAAAAAGCATGTACAAAAGTACAAAATTTAGACTGGCATTAAAATGTTCGAAAAGAGCAGCATGCTGACAAACTATTTGAAGAGTAACATTTTTTTCCACTTCTTGATTTAGTCTAAGCCTAATATTGGAAAAAAGGTTTTACAGAAGATCTTGATACAGGGAAAGAAAGGAAAATATTTTAAGTGTAATTTACACCAAGTTAAGTTGATGAAGACTTTAGGTTGAGCAAGAATCAGCTGCATGATACAATCAAAGCCAATCACAGTTGAATCAAACAAGTATCATCACTCCCTCAACTAAAATATGACAGTAAGATTCCTAGTTTACCAAAATATTCAGAATTCCCATAAGTAACCTTCACTTTAAAAACAAATAGCCTGATATGCACAAAGATTCACAATGCTTTAAAAACATTCTCTTCATAACATTCTCTTCATAAAAATGTTGACTAGTTAACTGTTGAAATCTAAATTCACACACTTAAACTCACTTACCTTAAGCTTATACTTTTCAGAAGCTCTGTGAAAGTGAACGTCATTTCATCCAGATCAATTGCTACAATAAAGATACAGACTCCCCATGTTTCCTTTTTCTTTTTGTTATAAGCCTTTTAGAAGAAGAGAAAACAGTTTTTACTTTTATTATACAATAAAAGTGGGTAATATCTGGAAAGTATTCATTTGTCCAAACTAGATTGGAAATGGTAAAACAAAACACCCTCAAGCAAACATTTGACTATGATAGCCAATTATTTGATAACTGAAAACCATTACAAGCTTTACGTTACAGATGAAAGACCAAGCACTTCAACTGTTAATCCTAGAGTACAAGATCAATTTTACCCATACAATTCAGCAAAGCTTCAAAATAGAAGCTTTGTTTCCATGGAACATTCATGCAAAGCAGAAGCCATACTTATTTTATTTTTTTAAAGTTACTATATTTGACCATAATAAGACACTGAAGGTTAAGGAATCAGGAGAGAAGCCGTAAGAAAGAAATAGAGAATCATTACAAGGACAGGCAATAAATACTCATGAACTTTATTCTCCAGCTAGGTCTCAATCATTTATCACAGCTGAACCACAAACCCAGCTCTTTGTTTAGCAAAGCATGATAGTAACAAGCACCTTCAGGCATTTTCCTACCATATATCTACACTTGAAGTCTGTCTGCTGCTGCTTAGAAGTAAGCTACAAGCTGTAACTGATCATCCTTCACCAAAGAAAAGCCATCCCGCAATGACAGACGTGCCATCCACATGGCGTTTACTCTTGACGGTTCACAAGCTAGTCACTTGGAGCTGGCCAGGCATCAGTCATGATTCCAGTACCCTTCCGCCAAAACAGCATCGCAACAGAAAACCTCTAAGCAGGTATACCACAGCTTTTGGAAACAAAGCTATTTTGAAGACAGAACTAGGTGTGAGTGCAAGACTCTTAAAACAGCAAACTTGTAAAATATTCTTTGGACATTCGACATCCTTGTAAGTCAGTCTCCAACACCACCCAGGCCCACAGCCGCTTAGCGAAGGAACAACATTTGAGCACATCTCTCAGCAGCTCTAGGTCACATGTGACATCTGTTAGAGGATGGATGTGAAACAGAACCCTGGGAGCAAGTGAGCTGAAATACCAACTCCTGCTCTTTTACGCTGCTTAGTTTTAGCCCACTTCCTGGCCTACTTTTTTATCCTTTCCCCCATCACTCCACCTAGCTGCTTCCCAGACAACACCAACGTGAGCCACAGGGGCCAGTTCACTCTAGAAAATACTCACAAAAGGCAAAAGGAGTAAGACTGCACCAGACATGGCTCCCTCCATCTTAACTGGTCTTCCAAAACTATGCAAAAGGCTCTGCATCCTCAGCACCCACTTGTGTCCTCGCTTACTCAGCCATGTAACCATGACAAATAGCTTGCCATGCCCATAAACAATACAACAATTTCACTAACACTGCCAACTTTTTTTTTTTTTTTTTTTTTTCAGTTGCTCTGCTTCTTTCTTGGGACCAGTGTTTATACATCTGTGAAGCGTGGCTGGGGCCTCCTCCAAAGAAAGAAAAGTTTCATTGATTTGTGCAATTGATAAGAGTTATGGTACTTGAATGATAAAGTAATCAGACACCTTGAACAACGTGGTAACTGTCCATTATTTAAGTTACTGCTTTCTTCCTGCATTCCTATTTGAGCATTTCTATGAATCTTGACACCTTGTACAACAGAAAATTATTTTGAAAGAAGCTATTAACAGACTGATTTATTAACTAAAGGAATGGCTATTAATATCAAATAGTCAGTCTCTTTGTTTATTGGAAACTCTCACTTTTTAGATATTTTATGTACCATTGTACACCACCAGCAACCTGAAGATGAGGCAAAAAAATGCTCTCAGGGAGGTTTTGCATAGAGGAAACGCTTTGCTATGAGATGTACTCCCATCACCTCAGCCAGTCTCAACAATCCTTTGCTGACAACAAGCTACCAGGCATATGAGAACAAAAAAAGTCCTGTAGGATGAGGCTGTCTCTCTTCCTGCATTAATATATCTGTGATGCATTGTAAAAACTTTGAAGATTAATGCTAGTTAGTGACCTACCAAGAAGAAGGATGACTACTCACTTATTGAGGACACCATTGCCAACAGAGTCCGTGGACCTTGTTTAATAAGTAAGTGCCCTTCACTTCATGCTCCTGCAAACTCTGACCATGACGTTGTTCTGTAAATACATCATCTCATAGGGCAGGAGGACTGAGTGCTAGGAAGTGGTGAAATTATTCCTGGCTTGCTGCCTATCCAAACAAGCCTAGCTTCTCCTAGGCAGCTTAGCTCTACCATGGGAGGATGAATGTTTGAAGGCTATAGCAATGGTATACTTGGTAAGAATGAGGTCTGGTTTTGCAAGAATAATCTTCAAACTCCTTATCCAATACAGTTTGGGGTAATAACTCATTTATTTCTACCATTAAACAAGATCACAGAATCATTAAGGTTGGAAAAGACCTTTAAGATCATCAAGGCCAACCATCAATCCAACACCACTATGCCCACTAAACCATGTCCCGAAGCATCACGTCTACACGTTTTTTTTAACACCTCCAGGGATGGTGACTCCACCACCTCCCTGGGCAGCCTGTTCCAATGCTTGATCACACTCTCAGTGAAGAAATTCTTCCTAATATCCAATCTAAACCTCCCCTGGTGCAACTTGAGGCAATTTCCTCTTACCCTATCACTAGTTACTTGGGAGGACAGACCAACACACATATCGCCACAAGCCCCTTTCAGGTAGTTGTAGAGAGCGAGAAGGTCTCCCCTTAGTCTCCTCCAGACTAAACAGTCCCAGTTCCCTCAGC
>NW_010553606.1:0-2247 GCF_000687285.1 Phaethon lepturus | reverse complement strand
ACCAAAACCTTGTCATGCAAACCCAATACAATGTGCCACTTTCCAAGGGACTCCAAACATGAAAGGTGACACTATGGTGGCAACATACTCTAGTGATGGGGCAGTGCCTCTGCGCCCTGTCCTGGGGTCTGAGGCTGCACAGGGGCTGATTTGCCTCAAACTAGCATCTGGAGGTCTTGAGTTGATTTCTAGATGAATTTGAGGACAGATCTGGCTTGTGATGCATCTGGCACAAAGATGGGGAGTAGGAAGATATGGCCAGCAGCACCACAGCATGGTCACTGTCCCTTTCTGCTGGGAGCTTTAGTGGGGAAGGGTCCAGCCTCAGAAAAAATGGCAGCTTTGGGTGGGCAGTTCCCTCCCAGTCCAGGTGTCCTTGCAGACATGGCCCTGAGGGACAAAGGAAGCAAAATGCTGTCTCCTCACACCCTTGCAGAACAACAGAGAGGCCATATCTTGCTCATCCCCATGATGCTGTACCAGCATGAGATGCCCTGGAACTTACCCATCCCAGCAGATGCCAAGACAGCTCCCCCAGGGTGCAGAGGCCCATGCACACATGGCCCTGGTACCTTAGGAGCCTCAGGAGGAGCACGAGAAGATGGGGTGAAGAAACGGTGCTGTTGAGGTGAAGGCATCCAGACCCCAGGGCAGAGGGCAGGTGCTGGGCTCCATGCTGGGCACAGCTCTGACTTAATTAGCTGTTGGCCACCAGTGCTGGCATGTCTTGGCTGTCCCAGAGCAGATGGGCAACCTCTCCCAGGACACAGCATGGTGTCCTCAAAGTAAACCTCAGTGTGCCTCAGTTTCCCCTCACACTCCATTGCTGTTCACCCTGACATCAACACCAGCCTGCAGAGATGGGGTTCCCCTGGAGGTCCCACACCTGCTTCAGGCTGGGAGATGCTTTTTCCTGCCGAGTCAGAGGCTCCCTATGTCCCTGGAAGCGCAGGCTCTGCCCATACTGACAGCACAGGGCAGCACTTCCATCCAGCATCGGTGCCAGCATGTGAAGGCAACTGACAGAAAAGCCAGGACAGGACTCCTTCAGCTCCTCAGTGCCTGCCTGTCTCGTCTTGCTCCCTGGTGGGCCCTGGACATGTCCCTCTTGCTAGCCTCCCAAGAGCGGCTCATAGGATGGAGCGAATTGCCCTGTGGGCACTGTCGTCTGCTGCATGCATGCCCAGCTTGCTGCTTGGCCCCCACAGCCACATGGTATAGACTGGGCATGATGGAGAGCCATGTCAGGACCTGGGCACTGTCCTGTCATGGCCATGCCATCAGCCTCACCCCCTGTCCTCTTGGGATGGGCTCTTGCTACGGCCTTGGGCAATCCACAGGGTCACCAGTCCCCCAGTCCCAGTGACTCTGTCAGGAGGACATAGGTCACCACTGCCCTGCACTGGCTCCTGCTGATTAATGTTGTCATCCCCATGCACTGCAGAGCTCTGGGACCAGCTGAAGCCATGGGGGTGTTTGAATGATGCCAGCCATGTGGGAAGAAAAGCCCTGGAGGTGGTCATTCAGCTCTATCCTCCGGGCACTGCTGCTCACAGGGGCAGGGATGTGCAGGGTCCAGGTCTCTGTCCCCTGTCCCAAACCAAATCACTGCACCCCAGAGCAGGCTGGAAACATCCTTTATCGGCACCATGGGGCTGGGGGGTTTGATCTGGGGAGCATACAGGTCTGTCATTAATGTCTTTGCAGGGAGATGTTTCCCTCCTCAGTGCCAAGCACAATGTGGCCTTGTCAGTGGTGGGTGGCTGGGGACAGCATGTGGGGTAACAGCTGTGCTCAGCACCCCTGCCTCCACCTGTGTGCACACCCAGCAGCACCTGCACCCTTATCTACACATAGTGGTCTCTTGCGGGCTGGCCAGAGCTGCCTTTGGCAGCCCCTAGCCGCAATGCTTCTGTGTCTCTCCTAGCAGGGAGCTGGGGCCCACCTGGAGTGCTGCATGCCAGCAATGGTGGTGGTGGGCTGTCACAGGGACATCATGCCCCCCCCTTGTGTCCCACTCATGGGCAGGAAAGGGCACAGTTCCAGTGTCCCTGCACAGCAGGACCTGAGCCAGTGGGGCTGGACAGGGCAGGAGGGCAGGCAGGACAGGGCAGGAGGCCAGGGGAAACGAGATGTGGGACTTGGGTGCTCCCAGGGCTGGTGAGGGAGCTACACCGGGATGCACTGGGATGCGCCAGACTGCACTGGGATGCACCGGGCTGAACCCGGCCATCAGCTATGCTGAAC
>NW_010553605.1:0-1147 GCF_000687285.1 Phaethon lepturus | reverse complement strand
GGAGGTTGGCAGGACTGCCCTGTGGCCTGCAAGAAGTATCGGCAGACCCTGAGGACACATGCATGCAAGGGACGTGGGCTCCAGGCTACTCTGAGAAAGCAGCGTTCCTGAGAGCGGCACAAGAGATGCCTCAGGAGCATGGGGACACACCACCACACAAAAGAGAAGATGGAGGAGCATCTGAGAGTGGCCCAACCAGCACGGAGACCCTGCCAGTCATCGATGGGAAGGAGAATGACTCTGGGATACAAGGGGATGTACATGGTCCTTCCGCTTCAGGCCAAGCAGAGTGGGCACCACCATAGAGACAGGGAGCTCCCCAGGTGTCAGAGAGCCCCAGCAGCATCTCCTACAGGGACATGGGGCTACAAGAGCTGCCATTGAAGAAGCCTGTCCCCAAGGGAGAAGCAGAGCAGTCCCAGGAAGGTCAGAGCAGCCCCAATGAGGACCTGGCGACACATTAGATGCCAGCGGACTTGGTGGCACCTCCACACAGAAGTTCCCCGCAGAGACAACGCCTCTTCCCTGAGGAAGACAGCTTTGCCACTGTCTCCAGACTCTGCAGGGACCAGCCTTCAGATCCCTCATCTGGACGAGCTCCTCACAGCCCTCACGGATTACTATAAGGCCTGCCAAGCCGCTGAAAAGCTGCAGAACCAGCTACTGGCTTTATGGCTGGAGCAGTCCCCAGACAGCGTGGGGCACCCCAGGACAGAGCTAGCTCTGGATCTCCCCAGTGCCTTGCAGAGCGGCAGCCAGGCGGAAGCAGGCTGGATCCAGGAGCCTCTGCCCCAAGTGCAGCAAAGCCCTGCACCACAGCCTGCCTGGCAGCGAAGGCTCCCAGCCTGGGGCTCCACCTGATGCTGCAGCCCCGTGTGCAGGAAGGGAAGGGACAGTGGGAGAAAGACATCCACGCAAGGACAGGACCAAGAGGCAGCAGGGCCAGAAGAGGGCTGCTGCCACCCAGCAATCACAGCGGCTCCATGTGTGTGGGTCCACCATACGGATCCCTCTGTTTCGGCATGGGTGGCTTCTGACATAGCACGCTGCCGCAAGGCTCGTGCCCCCAGGTGAGCAGCCAGACACAGGAGGTGAGGGGGCCCCAAGAGAAGAGGGTAAAGGCATGGGAAGCAGAGCCTCGGTGCCC
>NW_010553604.1:0-5504 GCF_000687285.1 Phaethon lepturus | reverse complement strand
TGAGGCCGCCCGCCAGGCCTGCGCGCCGCCGCGGGCTCGAGAGAGGCCGCAGCCTTGTTTTCTGCTTCCTCTTGCTTTACTCCAAAAATAGTAGTTACTTCGCTTAACCTTTTAGCTTTTTTGTTGTTGTTGTTGAGCTGTCTCCTGTTCGACCCTAAGGAATAATAACTAAAAAAGAACCCTAACCAATGGAGCTTTTGTACAGCCTTTTCTTTCCCCTCTCCCCCACCTGCCTCAGGTAATTAATCCTGATCTCCAAGGGAGTCATCAAAAAAGATCTGCAGCTGCAGCCACCTTACCGTTTGGTAAATTGTGCTATAATACTACACACCCCCATCTGAATTGACAAAAGGATACTTAAATTCAGAGGGGTCATTTCTCACTCTCCCAGTGAAGAGGACAGCCCAAGAGTGCACCCCAAATGCCATCTCTTCTACAGGACCCATGTCTTTTAAAATAAAAAAAAAAAAATCTGAAGGCCTGCTCTTCTGCAGGCATCCTGAAATACCCATTTTGCCTTTTGTGGTTCCTCAGCTTAAAATACCAGAGACCTCAGTACTGCCAACAGTGCCTATATCCTAAGAAAAACTGTTTCAAATTTTACAATAGTTTCAGAACATTATTTTTAATTAGGAAGAACGTTCTTTTACATGGGAAAACATGGAAGCGTGATTGGTAGCTAACAGCACAGCAATATTCCAGTAGATGTCAGAAACAACAGCTCCAAGAAAAACAAACTGGTCGCTGAAGTTCCCTCCGGGCCTACCAAAATCATAAAAGGTTCGCAAATAAGCTACTAAACGCATTGTAAATTGTGCTGTTTCTTAAACAGATGCGTACTTAGGCAAAGTGGAGATTTGTACATGCAACCAGGCTGACTGGACTGCTCATTTAAAGATTGCAAAGTTCTGTTAGTGGCAAAAATTTATTCCACACTCTCATATTTGCTAGATGAGCTGTGCTGCTGTACCCCGACCGCTTCATCTCCATAAACCAGGCTTAAATGAAAACAGTGGGAAGCTTACAACGAAAATATTAAGTCAAAGTTGCATTAAGCGAATTTTTTTTTCCCTTAACATTAGTGCTAATATGTTGGTTACAGATCTAGAATTTGGCTCATATTTATGATCTGCCTGACCAAACACTTGAAAGATAACCAAAGTCTGATTTTTAAATTGAATTGCAGAGTTCAGAAACTCCAGGTGATATACATCAAGTGTTAGCTACTATTGTTAAACTAAATAGGTAATTTCAGAAGAAAAGGCACTAAGAGTCCTTGGACTTATATCTTGCTACTACTTATAGTAGCAAGGAATGATAATTGAAGGACAGGTATCATGCAAATATGTAACGGCAAAGCAATAAAACTGTAATGAAAATTTATCATAACACACTAACATAAGGCTGAATATGAAAACATATTAATGTTGATTTCATTGAGTTCTCTTCATCCTAATGAACAATAACTTTTGTTGGTCTACCATAAAGTCATTCTTGTACGTCACTGGAATTTATTTCGACTACTATTTCATCTCTAAACTTTTGTTAAATATACTGCTTAAGAAAATAACTTTCCTCATTTCTCTAGTCCCAGACCACATAGTCTTGATTAGTTTGAAAATTAATTTTGCTTTTGCCAAAACCAATAAATAACTGTTCTCTGTATAGGTTTAATTTTAGTCTGGCTTTGATTTCTTCACTGTGCTCATCAGATCACCTTAACAGCTTATTATAAGCTAATAAATATAAAAATCCCCCCAAATCCATTAGAAATAGGTGATTTTTAACTATTGGCAATTAAAATACTTGAAGTTAAGCCTTGTAAGACAGAGTGTTTTGCTGAGAAGGTGGTGGCAGCACCTGTGTTTGAGCTGTAACAACATACCAGTCTTCACAAAGTATAGATCAGAGTAGGATTGGTGGTGCTTTTTTTTCCCCTCAAGTCAAAAGCAGGTCATTAGGAAATTCAAGGGAAGCAAGACCATTTAATTCATGTTAATCAAAAGTAACATCTTTTATTCAGTCTGTTCCAGAAAATATGTTCAGCTTTGCCTAGGATTTGGCTTTGGAAAAGAAGCTTGTTTTGGTTGACATAAGCTGTGTATCTCTTTTTCAGTTGTCTGCATGAGATTAGAATTCATATGGTATGAACATTTTTCTCATTTTGAAATATCAGTAAACTTCAAGGGAGAAAACCTTTTCTAATCCCTGAATGGAAAGGCAGTAAATTTAGATCAGCCTTATGCACATTTATCTTGGCCATGGTTTCCAATACGTAAGAAAACACTGCCTAAATGGACTGTTCTCTGTATATCTCATTGGGTATCTCTTGAAGTAGCTGTTCTCTGAATGTTCTCATAATAGCTTTTCCTTCAGTGATGACGATTTAGCATGAAGTAGAATCATGCTTTCATTAGTTTACTTGTAGGGGCTAGCAGTTCAAATTAACTCCCTTTCACTTTTCAATTAAATCAGTAAGCATAATTAAACATACGTTTGCATTCATTTATTCCATGACAGAAAATAAATTATTTTAAAGAAAAACTGTAAACAGGTTTAGAATGGGGGGGACAAGGGGGACAGAATTATCTCGTGTAATGAAGAAATTTAATCTTCCTGGGGGTTTTCCTTAATCTAGAAAAATGTTTCTTTCAGTTTACTGCCCATTAGAATTGCAAAATATCAGACTTCTTAGTTTATGCAGGCACTAAAACTGAATATTGGTATCATCGCAAGTTTTATATTCATATGTGTGTGTACACGCCATATGTGTAAGAGAAAGAAATTGGTAGGGGAAGGTCAAAAGAAGGTTTTCTTGCCCAGCTTGCTCCTTTCAACATGATTCTTTAATAGATAGATCATAAAAGCATTGGTATGTAGTCTCAAAGGGGAGAATATTACCCAAGAAAGATTGAAACAGGGTAAAAGTTATTGAACTTCATACTACCAAACTGGGCCAATAGGTTTATCAAAGTAGCATCTGTACTCATCTAAAGCAAGTACTACCCATCTCAAGAAGGATAGACAACTAGTAAAGAACCAGGGAAGGATGAGATGAATAGTCAAAGGCATATACAGAACAGCTTCCTTAAGAGAGACAGCTCAAGTGAATATGACTCTTTGTCCTGGAAAATCACCAAGAGAAAAATATGTATAGCAGTCTGTCAGACCCAGACAGAACAGCTGTTCACTGTCTCTTCCAATGTAAGAGAGTAGAGGTCATCAAAAGAAACTGGCAGAAGGCAAGTTCAAAATACATAAATGGAAGTTCTCCACAGTGAAGTTTTGGAACAACTTTCAGCAGCATCTTTTAGATACCTAAAAGATTACATGGACAAACTCATGAGATAAAGATCCATACAGGTTATTTAATTTAAAGAGTATTCATGCAGAGCATTCACCTGATGCTTGTCTGTTCTTATATTCTTCACTGTACATCAACTGCTGATATTGCCAGAGACAAGATACTGAACTAGAGGCACCTTTGGTCTCTACCATTACAGCTTTATTATTACATTACTATATTACATATTTCTAGGACTCTTAGGATGAGCTGCCTGGTTCTGTGATCACCCTACCATCTCCTTGAACTGCTGTATCATCTCCTTGAGGAAACTCAGCCCTAACTTTAATTCCCCCCTACTCCAAAATGGAGTTCTTCAAACTCCTATAGGTATCAGTACATATTTTGCTTCTTGCCTTACTCAACTAAATTAAACTCAGAGGTCTTAGCTTACCTGAGAATGACCTGCAATGAAAAAAACTCTTTTAGTTACCAGATCTATCATATAAAGCAAGTTTCAAAATTCTTTCAAAATTCTCTTGAGTCAAGAATTGTTACTAGATGCTCCTGAAAGCTCACCCTCACAGATGAACAGTCCCCACCTCTCACAGCCATAACTCATTGTTGAACTTTGGGTTTGGTTTGGCCAGCTATTCCACGCCCCCCCCCCCACCCCAACTTGCTAAGGAAATGTTGCTATATGAGAGACAGTCCATGGAAATTTTGCTGTCTCCACTACGCAGGAAATTATTTACACATTTTTCTGGTATGAGAAGGAACATTGCTCTCCCCTCATTTGTGAAGGCAGTAACCATCCAATTCCAACCTATATTTTGCTATTTAGCTGAAAAAGTAAATATACATCTTACCACAACACCATTCAAAATAAAGTCAGATCCAAGTGTACCTTTACAGTAGAGGTCTTGCTATATTTTATGTAGACTTATTATAAAGGTATACAATGTAATGATGCACACATAACTTTAGTCATTTAAAATTTCTATATTTCAAAATATTGTAAGTATCAAATACTTTTTTCATTTTCCTCTTCTATTTACTTACTTAAAACCCCTTCAATTATGTGACAATATTTTAATAAATGGAACTATAGGCTATGCCTATATGCAATCATATTCAACTATGAAAAACAGTAGTGGATTTAAAGTTAGGCAATATCAATATAACTAATCACACTGAATTCATTATTAAAAAATCAACAATACAAATATAACACAAGTAGGGTATAGAACAGCAGGGCAGCTATTGAAGTACTAAGCTGTAGTCACTGTGCACCAATTTACTAAACAAAGGTCAAAGCATTTTAAGACATCTTGACACAGAAATTTTAAGTGGTAAATGTAATGATTTTGCAGACATATTCTGGCAGTTTTTCCCCATGGCAGAGGAGGACAGCAAGAGAGAAAGCATGAAAAGACCAGAGGAACTGAATACTCTGTATGAAAATATAATGGAAAGATTGTTTCATTAGGTTGAGAAATTGAAAAAGTAGAATCATAGGAATCAAACAAAAGCAGTCCTGATTCCTCTCCTAGATAACCCCATGACAAGATATAATACTACTCCTATACTGCTACTGGCTTTGTATTATTCATTCACAGTCTGACCTCCAACAGAGAGGTCTCTAAAAGAAATAGGTAGTTTAACAATCAGAAAGTGAGAAAAATTCAGTACTTCCTTTGGAAATTACCTAGCAAAGTAAAGGATGACTTAGCTGAGGACTGAGGTCACTAGAAGAGTGAGTATTCTTTGCTTAGGATGGCCAAGAACAAAGTTACAGTAAAAGCAGAGTAAAGAAATAATTGAAAATTTCTCAGTGGACTCTGCAGTATTACAGAATCACAGAATCATTAAGGTTGGAAAAGACCTTTAAGATTATCAAGTCCAACCATCAACCCAGTACAGAAATAAATAGAACTTTAGAGTCATGAGGAGGTCTTTAAGTATCTTTATTTGCATGCATCAAGTTGAATTCATTAAAACAATGTAAAGCTGCCTGCAAACCTGACCCTCCATGCAATTTCATGAGCTGGGAGAAAGTTGAGAAAAGGTCAGTTACCCTTCTGTTGACTTCACGAATTCAAGTTAGTATAAAACTGAGAATAACGTGCTCTATACAGTATAACATGAAGTATAGAAAGCATTTTGCTTCTTTTGTGTCTAAGGACAATCCTATTCACAGAATCACTAAGGTTGGAAAGGA
>NW_010553603.1:3262-4811 GCF_000687285.1 Phaethon lepturus | reverse complement strand
ATATTCCAGCACAAACTCATACGAATATACGAGCTGAAATTAACAGAACAGCAAACATGACAAAACACCAGGAGTGGAAGTCTTTGAATACACTAGATGCCTTCAGATTATACTGAAACAACTGAAGGAGGAAATATTTGCACTCTGAAGACAATTTTTATCTATTTATCTATTAAATTATATTCTGCCCTCTGCCTTCCTGTAGGTCCACAGAAAGGTATTTTTTCAGTCTGTTACCAGGTGTCATGCAGTTGTGTACAGCCATGTGAAGAATGGATCTCATCTGGATGACCAAACCAAGACTAAGGGACTGTGCAACAGAAACCAATACCAATAGTGCCATGTTTCAGTTATTGACTGGCCCATATGACTGGCCTTGACTTACATTAGCTTTGTTCCCATCTACATCATCAAGGAAATGGATTAACAAACATAAAACAGAAGCAATTCTGTTACAACCTTGATTCTGTTTAGATTTCCTAATGGAAAAAGACCTCTTATTTCCTAATCCGCTCACCTGCAGAGAGATCTCTTTGCAACACCCTGAAGGATGGAATATTTTTTTAAGATACTATTAAGTAGCATATCCTCAAGGTCTCAAGAGTGATCTGAGACACAGAGTCATACTGTGCCAGAGATTCATTTCAGAGCAACTGTTTGCATACACAAAGAAACAGAGGCAAATCTAGTCCCCATGCTTGTTTGTCAAGCAGTTGTTATTGCTGTGGAATGGTATTTCAGCACGTTGCTGTGAGAGCCAGCTTCTTATTCTAACTACGAGCATCAGTCAATAGCATCCTCAAGATAGATAGACAGGCCTTCAGAGGAATAATGACACAAGGGTTATAAATGCTCTTACTCATCTCACCACCTTAGGCTTACTGTATATATTCAAGGGAAACAAAAAGTCACCTTTAAGGTACAAGGTACCTGACCAGCCTACAGACATTTAATTTAGGACAAGATGAATCATGCTATATATCTCACAAACTATTTTAACTCTTTCTCCATTGATCACAAAATAAGACTAGGGAGACTACGTCAGAAATCTTTAGGCAAATGACCTGCAGATTGTCTTATGCTTTGCCTGCTGGGTTGGCTTATCTAAATCAGAGTATGTAAAGCCTCAGACATAATAAATTAAGCATGCTAATTAGATGAAAGGGGGAATTGTCTCATTTATCTTTAGTGATAGTATGAAGAGGTTTTTTCCATTGCTGTCTGTGACATATTAGGAAGAATTTTGTACGACTGCATTATGGAGTTATGATTACCTTCAAAAGATTTTTTTCTTCTTCTTGGAAAAAAAGTGAGAACTACACATTGCGTGAAGCCTGTCAAGCTCTGAATGGTGGTAGTACAGAATACGATTCTTCAGAGTGCACCGACCACTGCAATGCATACAAACATCCATGAGCTGGGCTGATGCAAGTGTGGAATTTGTGTAGGTCAAAAGATGAATTCAGGTCTTGGAAAGTTACAACACGAATTTGAAGCTAATCTGTCATGACAGGGATTTAGCACCTGCTGGCCCAATGACAGATGTAGT
>NW_010553603.1:0-3231 GCF_000687285.1 Phaethon lepturus | reverse complement strand
TCCCCAAGAAACAGGCAGCAACTTTGACAGCTCCGGAAGTCCACAAGCATCACCACAGTAAACTCTTATAAAAGGAATCTGAAAGGACTGGAGGAGCAGGGTGGTGCAAAACAGGAATGTCCTGGGCTTGGACAATAACCTCTGTGTGCCGTGTTTGCAACCTTCTGTCAGTGAAGGCTATTACCTTAAGAAATATCCCAGTTCACTAACTACTGAGCTTCAAGAGAGCTTCAATTTGAACTCATGGTTTTCAACATCAAGTCCTAAATTGCTTCAATAAAGACGATAACAGTTAAAAGCTGCTACCAAGAACCACAGAATCATAGAATAGTTTGGGTTGGAAGGGACCTTCAAAGGTCATCTAGTCCAACTCCCCTGCAATGAAGTGTCCTTTTTTCTTGTAATGTACGTGTTTCTTCTTACAGAAGTCTAAGTCTTGATTGGTCTCATCAGATGGGCAGCAGTGGATAAGACAGACTGTTCAGGGTGCTGCACCTTCTTCTTTTTCCCTCCTCTTGGGACCACAAGAGAGCATGCAAGTCTACCTGGGAGGAGAGCCCTGCTCTGGGAAGAAAAAAGTCTTCCTTTCAAACTACAGGGCCAGGAGAACCCTTTCAGGACTTATTTTTCATGGCCTAAAGAATTATCACCAGGATGTTCACTTTATAATAATGTAGTAAGTACTATACACCTACTGCAGTCTGTGCAGCTGATGCACTGTTCATGCAGCAGGTAGCTTAATGCCATCTTTGGTCAGGCAAGTCTTTTTCTAGAAGTCAGTAACTTTAATTTGTTTAAGAACATCATAAAGCACAGGGAGGCTGAAAACTAGCTATGCAACCTTGCCAGTTTTCACTGCATTAACTCCTTTCTTTCTGGCTTATTCTTTTCAGTCACTCTCTGGTGGCCATTTTAAAGGACTGTTGCTTAGTCTCTTCTCAGGCTGCAACTGATTTTTTCGAGCCTTGCTATAAAAGGATAATTTTGAATGAATATTAACTTGACTTCTGTAGTTCAACAACTCAAGAAACGAAGGTGTGCTACAATTCCTGTGCATATTCTACTATATCTACTAGCACCGACGAGAGAAGCATCAGGTTTCAAGGAAATCTTGATAGGATGGGAAGAAATAAAACAGCTTTATAAAGTAAAAGAAAGTAATTTAACAAGTGACGTTCTCCAGTGCTCCTTTAACAGTTATATATTTTTTTTAAAGGCAAGATATCAGTAAAGAAGTTCCTCAGAAAACAGAAGCAGATTCAGAAACAAAACGTGGTGCAAGAACCTGCTTCACTGAGAAAGGTTCAGGATGAGATCTCATCTTGCTTCAGTTTGAAAATTTTAAACTTGAAATTAATTCAACTAAATGACTCCATTAGAAATAAAAGCATAGCTCTTCTTACATAGACACATTTTAAATGGGAGACAACTAGCATTCTCCGTTTGAGTTATGGCAATGAAAAAGAAGAAAGGCTACTCTTGCTTTAACTAGTCAGTGGTGCTCAACAAAGATCAAGAAGGACCAAAAGCAAGTGCAATGAATTAACACTATTTTTATTGAAGGACTCCGATCTCTGATGCTTGGAGTGTATGTGCAGCCAAAGGGATGCACAATGTATGCAAATGTTGAAAAAATTGCGATTTTTAAAACAGTGATAATCATTCACCCTCCAACTACCACAAGGTTTGACTGCAAAAATAATAGTAGAAAGCATACCATCTCACTATTAAAATCATCATAAAGCTGTGTCGCCATTTATAAAACATCATAGCATGATAGCAACTGATTGATATTAATTTTCAAATACAGAATTACATAACACAAAGGTAAGGCAGGAAACCAGTCTGTTCTGATCATTTGCTACTTTCCGACTGTATCTATTTTGATAATCTAAACAGTGTGCAGCAATGTTGTCAGGCACTAGAATTGGTCATTTATGCAGTTAAACCATTAAAGTAGCTCTTGGCAGTTTCGGCACATGCTAACTAGCACTCTTCCCAAACAACCCAAGGTAGTTTCAAAATTGGCACAGACCAGGAGTCCTTTCCAGCCTGCACATGGCCATTCCACGTGGATCATAAGGCAGTTAAATGCTACAGACACAGTTGTTTTGTGCCTGTGGGCCGCAATGCCAGAGTATGGTCATGAACACATTTAATTTATCAGAACGGGCATTGCCTCTCATTCAAAGTACCACAGATCTATTGTTTTTCCTCTATATGTTATTTAAGAGCATGTGATTCTCTGCTGGGTAGTGTTTTTTTAAACAGTCAGTATGGGGATATGTTTGACACAGCTTGCTTATTTAAAATAACATGAGAACAGTTTTTCATATCCAAACTTGAGTAAAATGAAAAGCAACCATGCACACAGCCTGAACATCTTATAGCAGTTCTTCCAGTTTCAACCCAATCAACAGGCACATTTATATGTTAGCATTCAGAAAAAAAAAGAAAAAAAAAAACCACCACAAATACCCACCCACAGTGCTAACAAACGTAAACTCTTTAGGTGAAATTACAAAAGTTCTAAATGAAAGCTATGGTGCCACAGTTGAAATTTCATTTATACTAAATAACCTTTCTTAAAGCCGCCTTAACACCAGAGGACTGTGAAGTGTCTAAAGCAACATCTATTTTTAGAGAAGGTATGCAAGAGCCAGAGAATGCAAACCACTAAAGACTCATCTCTGTTCTGTGCAAACTGTCATGAAATCTAATAAAGGACATCCATGCCTGTCCTATGGTACACTGTAAAGGACATCACATCACAAGTCTTCTATGCTTTCAGAGAGTCAACTGGCTTGTAGATGAACACAGATATTCATAAAAATTCATCTGGATATCTGAGAAGACTTTCAACAAGGTCTCTCACCAAATGCTCTTACAGAGACTAAGAAGTCATGGGATATGAGAGGAATTATTCTGGTAAAGATGGAGACCAACTGCAAGGAATTGTAGAATTTTAACTAACTATCAAGCGATTTGCTTGCCAAAAGGCAGATGAAACATTAAAAGATTCATATAGAAAAAAAAAAGACCTTAAAGTCACATGGGCTTTAAGCTGACCTTTACTACTCAGGAACATAATCTTGAGATGATTATATATCCATGAAAACGTCCATTCAGAGCTCAGTAAAGGTTAAAAAAGCCAGTCAGATATTGGTATTTATCTTGAAAAGAAGAGAGGGCATTCTTACAATAATCACAGAATCACAGAATCACAGAAAC
>NW_010553602.1:7337-24730 GCF_000687285.1 Phaethon lepturus | reverse complement strand
AGGGAACAGTTTTTTCTACTTTGTCTAATAGCAGTTATATTGCATTTAGAAGAAAGTGGAACTATGTAGAACATGATGTTCATGGTTAAAGCATTTACCTGGACAAAGACATCCTAAGTTTCAGTCTTGTTCTCAAGGACAAGTTAGACTAAGATCCATTGATTCTTATGACCAAGATCCAGATTTATTTATTATGACTTAGGTCCTCACCCAGTTTTGGAAAAAGGTGGAGGTGGGGAGGCTTCAACAAGATGTAATTTTTTCAACATTATTGTGACATGGAAATTTTTGAAATGACTGGCTATTGAATCAAAAAACAACTGGCACTTATTTTTTGTATTTGAAGATAAGCCAAGATTTTCTAGTAAAAGATAATTTTATCTCCTTGTGAAAGGACAGAGAGCATTCAGTTCAGCTGGGCACAGAACCAAAGTATACTTAAATTATATTACATTTTTAAACCCTAATTTCCTGAGGTGTGTGCTGTAAGTATTGTCAATGGTAAAACTTACATTGAAGTTCTGCCTCCACTTGAAACTCTCATAAAAGCTGACCACTCTGTCTATTTGTCTTTAAAAGTATCATCTCCTGAAGCTGTATCAAGATCTATAAAACAATAAGGTTTTATGATATATGGACACAAAGTCCCTCTGGATTCTTTTGCAAACACAGTTTTGTTAACAAAAAGCAGATGTGCCCCAACAAACACACCTGCCAAATGCTGGAACCATTCAACATTGCTTAAAATAGCTGTTTATTCCCTGAGCAATTTGGCACATACTTCCTGCTGTGCTCTCTTGAATTTTCATTTTAAATTGTCTTGTTTCTGACCATATGTAATGCACTCAATCCTTTCTGCTCAGTGTGCTGACATGCTGCTATGACTTCTCTCAGGAAAATCTTTGGGAACTGCAGGACACATTTAAGTTCTTGAATGTATTTTTCAGTTATGACATATGATGTCAACATTTTCTCCTGCCTTTTTTAATAAGCAGTCCCTTGTTTAGTTTCACTGTTGATTTTGCTTTTAGCTGTAGACTCCACTATGAACACAGGGTCAACATCCTGTTCTTGGTATTGTATCTCTCCACAGACTGTAGATTCACAACAGTAATGATTTTGCCTTCTTTCTTGTTCTTCATGTAAAGTTCAGTGTAAATGAATCATGACATTCAAATACAGGGCTTCCTCAGGTCTGACAAAGGAACCTCCTAGAGTATTCTTCATAGATTTAATTCTTGCAGAACTTGTGTAAACTCACCCAGAGAAGAAAAAAAAAAAACAAAAAAAAGGTCCTGTGTCCTTCAGCCTATTACGTTCAGAATTTAAATTTTTAATATCTGGGTGGAGAAAGACAGCAGAAAAACAAGTATCTTTTACTGGTTTGACAAATCGAACAGAACAAATTTACAGTTGTTTTAGCATGATGACACCTATTAAATCTGAATTGCCTGGAGGGAGAGATTTGGGGTTTGTTTCTCCTGTTATTCCTGCTCTTGCCAAAGAAATTCTGGTTTATATTTGGTGTTGGATACTCTTATCTATAATCCTGGTATAGCATTCCATAACCAGACCATGGCTGCTTAGTGGAAGAATCCTCCTCTGACTCATGAGTACTGCGAAACCTACACAAGTGTCACTTCAGCAGTGTAGATTCATGAGCTCCCAGAACAGAGAGAATACAGTATCACTTAGGTCATTCAGACTCTTCTTAATTATTAGAAGAGTTCTGTAAATAAAAAATATTATTTTGGTTTATTAAACAAAAGTTAAAGTATGTTTGATTTTATAGAAAAAGACCCCAAAGCATAAGACAGTTCAATGTTAGGTTACACTTTTAGGTTTTCCTTTTCTGTTTCAGTCTCTCAGCTAAGTTAGCAAGCTGACATTTTAGAATGTTTTTATAAAACAAAATATAAAAGGGCCAGAAACTGTTCTCTGGCACTGAAGCAAAATGGCACTGACTAGTTCACATCTGTGCTGCACAGGACTAGCTTTGGAGTCTCTAAAGAGCCAGCTCTTTAGAGTTTTGTTTTGGAGACAGCTGGATAGACAAATCCCAGAGACAACTAGAATAACCTAGTCAGTAAACACTGAGGTTGACTGCCAGTCCACTGCTTTTGTTGACACTCCTTTATTTAACATTTTATACTATTCATACATTTCCTGGGCTTGCAGGCTTTCTGTATTACAGAGATTTTCATAAAAATAATACATAATGGATAAAATCATTGTCTTTCTCTGACCCAGAAGTCTAGGGAGATCATAGGATAAAGAACAATATCTATCTGCTCTCTCAATTTACAATAAAACCACCTAATTTTTGTTGAACTCTTTCCAGTTAAGATTTTCCTCTCTGTTCATGGTAACTTGGTACTAGGAGATCAGATAATAAGCAGAAAGTGTAGTCACCTCCTTCTCCCTTCTTTCATCAAATTTCTGCCACTTTAATTTCCATATTGCTTATTTTAAAGGTTAATCTTTATATAAGAATCTTCTTAGAGTTATAGGACTTAGCAAGCTGCAAAATTTCTTATTAAGCTCAGGCATGATATAGCAGATGGTGAAATAAAGACATGGAATGCCTAGAATAACTAACACAGCTCCTGTATTCACTTGGAGTTTTAGGAAATGCTTTTTGGATATCTTGCTAAAGGTAGTTGTCATGCTATGCAGACAGTATCATTTTTTAAAACAGGATGGAATGCCTAATGGCATAATTTCGTTCTTCAGCTGTGCAATGACATTTAATCAGCAATGCTTCCCATAATAATGTCATAGAACTACAGATCTTAAATGCAATTACTAGTCTAAAATGCACTACCGTTCTAAAAAAATACAGGATAGTTTAATTAGTTGATGTTCTGTGACCACAGATATCTGCAGCTTCCTGAGGCTAATATTACCTCTATTTTCTAGTTCATCTCTGCATTCATCAGATTCATGCTTGGATTCTGAAATGGTTATAAATGGTTATATAGGAAGTGAAATGAGTATAACGTAAACCAGATACTTTCTGTTTTATTCTGAATGGCATCTGAATGATTTTCACTTTGAACCGTATAGGCACAAGAAGACAGGTAGAAGTTAGTGGATGGATGATGTTGGAAATTCACACAATAATTTTGTTTTCTTTAAAAATATCTGCTTTTATCTTAATATTCTAAGTTAAACATGATCAATTATAGTAGTTGGTGAGAAAATACATGGTCATGGATCTCCTCTGAATAATTATATGCATGGTTTTACCTTCAGCTCTGAGGTAGAATACATTAGCCTAAACCTTTCACAGCAATTTCATTGCAACCTGATGCCATGCTTAAATAATGATTTCAACACCCATAAGATTGATTCCCAGAGACAAGGCATGGACCTCCATCCAAATGTATACATGAATGCAAGAAAATGGAATAAATGTAGCAATGCAGTTTTAAAATGTTAATTTTTTTTTTCTTCATTTGTGATGGGTTACTATTTACCAGTCATACAGCCATCATTTCTTTATTTTGTCTCAGTCAGATATAAAGTAGCAGAGGCATAAAAGATTGTTTGAAACCAGCAAAGATCACAGAATAAAACTGTCTGAATGCTTTACCTGTATTGGGTGTTTGTGGCAAGGGCTTGATGTTAGGGTTGGGGAGCGTGCTTTGGGTTGGCATGTGTTTAGGGGTGGCTTGTGTAAAAAAAGACCAGGGGCTGCCATCTCCTCAGTGGACCCACCTCACACATGAGCTGAACCCGTCACCAAACCTGGTGGCACCTTTGTGAAAATATGTTTGAGAAAGGACAGAAAACACCACACAGAGAGAGAAAGAGGGAACAAAAAGGAGTAAGAGACAAAAGTGGGAACACCAAGGTCAGAAGAGGAGGAGGAGAAGGAGGAGGAGGTGCTCCAGGTGCTAGAGCAGACATTCACTGAAGCCCGTAGAGGACCCCATGCCAGAACAGATGGATATTTCCTGAAGGTCTCTAGCCTATGGGAGAGTCCATGCCAGAGCAAAGGAAAAGTGTGAAAGGAAAGGAGTGGCAGAAAGAAACCAATTATGTACTTACTATAACCCCTCCGTCCTTCCCGTGATGCTGGGGGAAAGCTAAAGCAGTCCGGAGTGAATGAGTGAAGAGATCTTGGGAGAAGGGGAAGGAAATATATTATTTTAGTGTTTGCCTTTGTTTCTCACTACCTGAATTTACTTTAAATGGCAATAAATTAAATTAATTTTCCCCAAATTGAGTCTGTTTTGCCTATGACAGTGAATGGTAACCAATCTCCAACCAGTCTTTATCTCAACCCACAAGCTTTCTCATCCTATCTTCTCCTCCTGTTCTGGTAAGGAGTGGAGGTAAGTGATCAGCTAGTTGGGAGTTTAACTGTTTCCCAAGGCTAACTCCCCCAACTCTTCATAGAAAGGAAAATATTTTTCTATATTGTCTTAATATTTGAAAATGTGTTATGCTTGTTGCTATAAATTCTGTTTCAAGATTTGTAATGTGTAGTTTATCTCTTGGTTTTATGATCTCAGATATCTTTCAGAATTCCATCAAAAATGTGGATGCAGAGGTAGAATAGGTACTGACACTGATACTGAAGACAAAAACAGGGTCATGGAACAAGTAAAAAAATAAGCAAAGAAAACACCAAATATTAAATAACTTAATAACAATCCATTATTCATATTTGAATTTGATTAAACTCCACTCAGAAATGTTAGAAGATGATGAATCTGGAGGCCTGGCAGAGGCAAGTCTGCCACAGCTCCATGTCCCTGGATCTGTCCAGTAGCGAGGCTGAGCATGTATTCCCAGTAAACAAATGTGAGCACATATGCTATAAATGTATATTTCCATGGCCGGCCACACAAATTGGAAGACAGAAATGCTCGCATAAATACAGATGGCACAGATGGCCTAATCCTGTCCCCTTCTTTGCCTATTCAGGATGAAGGTCCATTAGTGGGAAATATATGAATATATAAAATGTAGATCCCTCCAACAGAGGCCTTAGATAATCCACTGTGTGACCTTGCATCCATGCCCCATATACAGGAAAATAGTTAAGAATGAAATTTTACAAGAAGACAAGACAAACCGTGCAGATTATGCACAGGCCGTGGCCAGACAAGCAAACTATCTGGCCCCTTTTTACAGGCAGCTAACCCCTTTTCTCCCCTTATGCTTTTGTTTTCCCTTGTTTGTTCCTCTCCAAACCTCCATGATCTCTCCTTTTCCCCACCTTTGGTTTCTGTATTGCGCAACAGGTCTTATACCCCAATACAGTGACCTCCTCAGTCTGTGAGGTGGCCTGAAGAACTGTTCCTGCTGGCTCACTGTGATGGGTCTCACCTAACCCATGGGGCTGATATCCCCCTGGGATGCCCTGGGAGAGGTGGGCTTGAGACTTGTTCCCCTAATTAGGTTCCTAATTAGATTATTGGGGTTCCCTACATGGCCATCATGCCTCTGTGTGTCTTTTTGTTTGTGGGGGTGAACCTTTGGTCACATAATGAATACACAACGTACAACTATGGCAGAATAAATTAAAAAATTAATCATTAATATAAATAACAAATGCATTTTATATTAATAAGAAAGTGACAGATGGACAAAATTTTATGTGAGGAGGCTATGTAATTTTGAGCAATAACTTGCTCAAGAAGAAGGCTGGAGAAAACCAGTCTTTTCATCAAACTCCTTCAAATATATTCATATATTTCTCAGTGAGAATGGGTGGAACGCCTTTTCTGCAAAAAACTAAACACCCTTAGGGTGTTCAGTGGAGTTAATTCCAAATTGAATCTTGTAAGTAAATGAGATAAGTTCCCTACTTCTCTAGGTTATCAAAAAACTATTAATAAACTTTAATTTTGTTAAAAGAAATAATAATGGAGCTCCATTTCTACAACATGAATTTTTCAGGTCAGGTTATATCATTGAATTGGAAGAGCATGTAGACTTTCTTCACTTATCCCCATCCGGAACTACCCATATTTTTACACTTTAAAAAAAATACATATGGGAATAAGCTTTTACACAGCTGTGATTGGATAAAAAAATTAGAAATCCATCTTCCAAGCTTCATTTTTAAAGTCAGCGAAGTTGATCTATAGGAAATAAGTCTTGGCATAAATCCATTGAACACTGGGGAGACATGCTGCAACAGTAGGTCTAACTGTGTAGACAGAAAAAAATAAAATAAAATATAATGACCATGAAACAGTTCAGGAAAACAGGCATTTGCCTTTGTCAACTACATAACTGCCGACAAAGCCAGCTGTTTTCCCAACCTGTCTTCTAAACCAACAATTTTCACTAAATTAGCTACTTACTTGTTTCCAGGATTAATTTTCTTTATTGATTCCCATAATTTCAATTTGAGCCTTGTTAATAGATGAGAAAAGTTCCCTACTTTTATATGTTATAGTATGACAATACCATCAAGGTTTGTAAAGTGACCTGAGATACACTGGTATGGAAACTAAGTATTAGTATTATTAGTAGTATCCTTAAGAACTATTCTGCTGCCCACACTTTTTTTATTTGCATATTTGTTTAGATCTGAAGTCTTTTCTAATTTTGTATGACATTGTCAGCTGCCCTTAGTCACCACTTTCATCAGTTGGCACAGAAGTAGTGGAAAAGAGCAGAGCCAGCATCCATCTATGCCTGCTGAAATCTTGTATGTTCTTCAGAGTGATATTTGACTGAACAGGTTTGGTCAGGAGCAACAACAGGGTTTGATGAAAAGGCGAGTCTTCACATGCAGGTAAACACAACAAAGTCAGTTTTTAATGTGATTTTTCCCAGTACTTTGTTCAGATCTTGATCACAAAGAATAAAGCTAAAACAGGTGTGACTGCTATCAAGAAATTACAGTTTTGATTAATCTACTTGAGAAATTGGATGCTTCTAAATTATTAAAGTTAGATTAAAAATAATTTTGGCCAAAAAGTCTAATATTTTTGGTGACTGAATTATATGTTAATGTTTTCCCCTTTTCTGACTAGATCTATAGTTAATCATATCATACTCAGAGTAGTAACTACTTTGTTTTCTTGCAAATTCTGTTGCCATCAGTATAAATCATTTGCAAACCATTTTGTCACCATCTGACAACTGATACTGTATAGACAGATACATGGTACCTTTCTACTGTTTTTCAAGTATTGTCTACAAAAAGGGAAATACATGACTTACAATAGCTAATGAATTTGACTGTATCTAGAATCCTGAGAAGACCTGTCTATCCTGTAATATCAAAGCTCAAAGTCTTTTGCAAATATATATTTACTAATTTCAGAGGCTAGGAAAAAAACTCAACCAAGTTTTAAATTCGTGGTTTTTATGTCTGTGTTCCTTATGGCCTTCCTAAGCTCATATAAAAACATTGAGATGATCAGGGAGTGAAAGCAAATGTCTTTAATTATGGGTTACTGGATCATTAGTCCACTCATGGGAGTACTAAAACTCTGCATAGTCATATCAGAAAGCCTATGGAAGTTTTTGGATAAGGCTGATTACTGTAATACAAATTTAGGTTAGACTGGGTTAATTCCCGCAATGTTAAATAGTATATTCCTTGAGAAATTTAAATATTTTGTTTTTAAAATTTTCAGGCACCATTAGATGCATCTAAGTTCTCAAATAAAAGATCTGATAATCCAACATTCACAGCTCCAGTTGCTGCCTCCGGTAGCATAAGCATGCCTTTCAGTAAAATGAACCCTGCCTGCACAGCAGGATGAGGTTATTACAGCCGGGAGAAGAAAAAACATCCAAGCAGGTGTTCATGTCTGTGACTCTTATTAATATTTTATGTAATATTTCAATTTAAATATTAAAGAAGATAGACTCTGGCACTTGTGAAATTTGGTACATGAATTTCCTCTTAGAACAGCTTATTTTTCTCTCCAACATTTTAATATAATGAATAAAAAATAGTAGTCTGAGCTGTATACTCTTTGAAGCTTCAACAAAATTGTCTACTAGATTTATATTGTATGTTATATAAATATGGATTTTATAGGTGAACTAAACTAAGAATTCATAGCATATTGAAGTGCTAGACAAGATTTCCTGAATGAGACAACTATGACTTTAAAAATGTGGAATAAACAGATAAAGTATGTTAATTTTTTTTTTCCTTTTACCAACGTATCCCATGTTTATCCTGTCAAGTATCATTGTTGGTGAACTCAGCAGAGCAGCAACGTCTGAAAGACACATGCAGAGTTGTTATATATTAGACTTATTCCCTAAAATCTATGGTTACAAAAATCTTGCAGCTTTTCAAACATGTTTTTCATAATTAAACACTCATTTATCATCTTCTTCTTTATTAATAAAAAATAATAAAAGGACTTTAAAATTTGTGAACTTTAAAAAAAAATCTGAAATATCGATGCAAGAAAACCAGAAATGAGACATTTGAAACAGATGCCACCTATTGAATATTTGCTCTTGATAAAGTTTGGAATTCACAAAGGTTGGCTGTCTGCTACCTAAAATATGAACTAGGGAAAAAAAAAGAAAATGTTTAAGATATGAGAACTTCCAGTTTTACATGTATGGAGCTACACCATACATTTTAAAACAAGCTCTAATAGTATTTACTACACGTTTTCTAAGTGTGACCACATCTTCCGTAAGTATGACAGAAGAGAGGAAATCAACAGGGCTTTAGTTAAAGACCTTCTTGTTCATGAGAACAGCGTGCACTTCTTTTTTGCTTTTTTTTTTCCAGTTACTACCATGCTAACACTTGCAATAATGCCACCACTACCAGCAAAGAAGTTACAGAATTGTTGTTCTCCTTTGCAGAATCCACATTCTTTTTTTTAATGACATCAAGATAAAGGCAGAAAGAAATTGAAAAATATGTCTAAATCTCTTTCTTAAACTGAGATCTAATCCCCCCTCACAAGAGGTGCTGAGCTCCTGGGCTTCTGCAGATTTGGTTGGAGCTGAAAATGCTCAGCATCTTCCTGAAGGTGTTCAAGACAGAAACTGAATAAGCTAACTTTAGATGTCTATAATGCAGACATCTGTGCTTGTCACCATAGGCTCCTTCTCTACTGTTGGTGGAGAAAGACAGAGACTTTTAACGTACAGTTAATCTGATCTATCACAGATCTTCACTTTAGGGTGAAATGAACTATGCTCCAAGGTGCTTATTTCTCTCTGTTGACTACAAAAGGAGAGTTGAATGACTCGTTCAGGGAAATTTCATCAGTTTAATCCTGTGTCTAGTATCTAAATGAAGAATAGAAGTGAGAAAGGCACAAAAGGGCAAAGGTAATAAATTACAGTAACATTCTGGATATTTCACACATTAGTTTCAGTAACGTGCTTTGAATAGGTCCTACATGTTTTTAAACTCTGATATCTTATATCCAAATCTATACATATTTACAATCCTATGTGTATCCAAATGAATAAAAAAATATTTATGACGTATAACTGCACACAACTTAGTCTATGTTATTCAGCAGACTATAATGTGAAACTGATGGAGGGAATATATTTATGCCTGACATGGGTCTGTCTCAAATGGCTGGACTTCAGTCAGTTCAGAGGAACTTGAGACAGTCAATCTGAACAACATTTGGTTTAGTCAATTACGTTTGTTCAGCCAATCAATGACTTGGATTTCTATTACAGCACATTAGGGAGATGGGAAATAAACAAGCTTGATGGACAAGTACCACTTTAAAGTATTGATGATTTCCATGTAAATTAAAATTATATAGCTGAAAGGGAAATAGCTACTCTGGAGAAATATTTGGCAGTCTGCCTGCTTATTTCAGCTATTCAGACACCAAACAAGGGTGTGAAACCTATTTAGAATTACATCTGTAACTTTTCTTTGATGCTGAGTGTTTGGGAATTAGTAAATACTGCTCAAGGGTTCATCTTGGGACTTTGGGATGATGCTGAAAGCAATGAAGCTTGGTAGCGCTGCAGCTAAGAAGGTGGAAAATCTTGAACTTTCCAATTTAATTCTATAAAGAATGTGATCGCATTCATTTCACAGCAATTCTTTTAGTTGATTCATTGCACATTTACATGGCCCTCAGGAGTAGTTCTTTTGCTTATCCCACTAGTCAGACTAAGAAAAACATAACCTTAACTATTTTCATCATGGTAAAACCAAGGGATAAAAATGGAAAATTCCAGTTATTGTGACTTCTTAAATCAGCAAACAAAGAGTAACTCTTTGTTTCATGTCTAAGAAAAATGAGAAACACAAGGTAGTATTAAGTTAATTAACTGTAAGAAGGGTACCATATTGTGAACAAGGAGAATAGTTCAGATAAGTAAAGAATTTGATATTAAAAGTAAAACCATGTGAAAGGTATTCACTAAGATGTTCTAATTGTAGTATTGTATTTCCTTTTCCTTTTTTTTTCTTTTTTCTTATGACTGTCACAGAAAGTGTAGAACTCATGAAAACAAAACCAAAAAAGTGCAAACAAAGATGTGATAGGAATCAAAACCATCAGAGACTGAATTGGATCTGTGTGTAACTTTTAAAAGTGAGCAGGCTAAGCAGAACTGTCCTGGTTTCAGCCAGGATAGAGTTAATTTTCTTCACGGAAGCTAGTGTGAGGCTACGGTTTGGATTTGGGATGAGAAAATGTTAATAACGTGCTGATGTTGTGGGTTGTGGCTGAGCAGTCAAGGACAGTCCAGCTTCTCGTGCTGGCCTGCCAGCGAGCAGGCTGGGGGTGCACGAGGAGCTGGGAAGGGACACGGCCAGGACAGCTGACCCAGGCTGGCCAAAGGGATATTCCATACCATATGACATCATGCTCCATATATAAAGCTGGGACGAAGAAGAAGAAAGTGTAGAGGGATGTTCAGAGTTGTGGAGTCTGTCTTCCCAAGAAACCATTATGCGTGATGCAGCCCTGCTTCCCTGGAGATGGCTGAACACCTGCCTGCCCATGGGAAGCAGTGAATGGATTCCTTGTTCTGCTTTGCTTGCATGTGTGGCTTTTACTTTCCTTATTGAATTGTCTTTATCTCAACCCATGAGTTTCCTCACTTTTACTCTTCTGATTCTCTCCCCCATCCCACTGTGGGGGAGTAAGTGGCTGCGTGGTGCTCAGTTGCTGGCTAGGATTAAACCACAACAAGAACAAACATAAAAGTTTTAAACGGTTGGTCTTTTCCTCCAGGACTGATCAATTCAACAACTTTCATTAATTTGCTTGGTTGTAGCAAACTCTTTTCAGGCCTTTCCATGTTTCTAGGAAACCCTTTTCCCATAAATTCTGAAGCTATACTTTCTCACAAGTGTCTCAAACTTTCCTGTACTTTATTTTCCTTAGTATATCATTGTCTCCCATTTCTATTTTCCCACATAATATTCACCATGAATTTTTTTTCTCCACACGAGCATACTCATTGGTCTTTAGGCCAGTAACCCTCTTCCTTCCCTCTGCTCCATGCAGAAAGCTGGGGCCAGGACAAGGCAATCAGCACAGCACAGCACACCTTCAATCTTGATGCTCAGTTGTGCTCTTAACAAAACAGAACACGTAGTTCATGAAAAACTACAGATGAACTAGTAGATACCACTTAATAGTAATCCTCAAAGTAGAGGAAAACTGTATACATCTAGACTGGTGACTGAAAAAAGCTAGGACCTACATTTTCAGGTCAAGGCGAAAAACTGATACTAGGAGGAAATGCAATAATCTGTTTCAGCATGTGGACACCTCCTGAACTTTATATTTAGAGATTAGTATAAGACTGAAAGAATGAAGTTTAAACTGTTTTCCAAAAATTGATTTTAGCATTAACTATTGTCATTCTAGTTACCACAGGCATCCATATATAAGGCAATCTCTTTTTTCCAATTTACTGAATTTGTGACATCAGAAATATCCTTTAAGAAATCAATCCTGAAATACAATTATTCCTGATATGGTAAAAGAGGTTCCTTGCCTTTGTAATTTAATTTTATTGATTGTTCCTTTATGTGCTATTAGAAAGGGAGATTCTCAGAGGGAGACTAGAATCCCCAGCTACTTTTTCTACAGTATTTATTATTTTAGATAACTGTATTGTAGGTCTTCCTTGCATTTCCTTACTAAAAAAAATACCACTCTTTTCCATGTTCCTTATGTGAGAATGACCTTATATCCCAATGTTTTTTTTTTCCATCTCTGATTCTGCATTATTTATTTTCATATTTAATTTTTTCAATTCTTTTTTCCCCTAAATTGAAATGTACAGACAATAAGAAAGGTTTTCTGGCACTCAAAATCCCCTAGCTCTGTTAATCACGAGTATCAATAGACTGATGTGTAATTACATAATTTTATCCTGAATGCCTTTTAACATTTATTTTAACTCTTCCTCTGCTAAATCCTTAACCAACCGTTTCTAGAAGCAGAAAGCTAAACCTACTGAACATTAGCAAGACCTTCATGAACTATTGTGGAATTGATAACAAATTAGAAGCTGATTTTCAAAAATATCCAAATGATCTATAAAGAAGCAAAGTGAGACACACTAGGTAGTGCCATAGAACTACAATGAGTATAAATGGAGTGACAGATGATGAGGCATAGTTTTGTTGTCATGTTTTTAATGTGTGCTGCTTCAAGCAACATTTATTGTAATGAGTGACATGGCATTCACAGTTGACCAAGTGATGAAAAGGTATAATCGAAAAGCACAATAGTGGAAAAATAGAGTCTGATATTTTGTAAAAATATTGCACAGGAAATATCTCTGTCAGGTATGAGAAAAAGACTAGTAATATTACAAAATCATTATTAATGTTTAGATTCATCAATATTTGTTTACAGATGCTTCAAAACAGCAGTTATCATAACTATGACATATGAGTCTATTGCCAATGAGGTAAAGAGTAAAACTGTTGAATTGGAGTAGTAATCATCTCTGAATTCCGAGTATTTCTTTTCACATTGGACCACTTCAGTGGCAGAACATGTGAAATAATAGTTGAGATCAAAAACTAACAGAAATATTTTGTTTCAAGGAGCCCTCTTAGATACTACTTCCATCTTAAAACTTTCAACAGAAAAATGAATAACAGGATGCATAATCCACAGCTTTTTGATTTCCCCTTTACTTGCCCTCATTCACAATCAGCGTGTATTTTCTTTTACAGCTGTTACACTTTCTGGTTTACCTTTGAACTTGATTTTTTTCCCCTTTTTATGTTGTGTTTGAAAAAAGATATGAAACATAGTTAGAAGCAGAATGTCCCAGTTTCCTTGTTATTGCTTAGTCTTCGGGAATCTCCTTCCATGTAACTTTTGCTAAGATTTTTCTTTGCATATTTAAAGCTTTTTGATACAGTACATTTTTGACACAAATTTTCCATTGAAACAGATGTAAATTTACTCTTGCATACACAACCTCATTTTCTGGAGAGTTAGTGATCATTCAAGGGTAAGTATTGTTACACTTAGTCTGCTTGTTCATGCAATTTTCTGGAAAAAAACCTCAAACACCCAACTGCCCTTATTTCTCCAAAGTTTTTATGTAAATGATCAGAGGATAGCAATCATGTCTTCACAGGTTTTCACCCTGTATTTAAGCAAGTCTCATTCTCGGGATTAGGAAAAGATTCTTTTGTGGGTTTTATCATTGTTATTGTCACAATTATGCCTCTGATCTCTTTGGAATTTTGCAGGACGTTTGATATGTTCCATTTACAAGCACTTCTGAATGAGCTGGAGGAGAAAGAGCTATAAGAGAAACATCAATATTTTCTATTAAATTTTATTCCTTATTTCTTTGTCATTTTGCTTAAATTCATGAAAAAATATCTTGATTGTGAATCACAAATGAAGGCAAACACCTGCAAGGAGCTCAGAAATAAGCGTTAATTCTTTTTGAGCTGAGAGGGAGACTTTTCTAGATCCTTTCCTCAACAAAAAGATTCAAACAAACAAACAAACAAAATTGATCTGACTTTATTTGCATCCTGAAGTTCTGCTGACAGAAAATTTTGTTTATGGGCAGGTGAAAGAAAAACATTTTCTTAACAAGTATCTAAACCTATGCATCAGCATGAACACATTAAGAAGTCTAATGCGAAACAGAATTAAACTCCCAAAGACCAGTTTAGGTTGTGTCTGTTTCTTTTTCAAATATGATTCTAACTGCCTCACTGAGGCAGTATCATAATTTAATTTTCTGAATATTGACATGACTACAAAACTAAAACAGATCAGATGTGTTCAAACTTCTGCATAAAATCTGTTGTGCACCAAACTTCAAGTGAATGTAAATTGTTTGCAATGTTGTATATTTTGTACATTGTTACAATAAGTGTTTTAAACAATGCTAATCCTTCTTATGCTGCTGTCTTCTGTGCTGGGTTTTATCACTGTCCCAAGAATGCAACTGGAATTAGGAAGTATGTGTAGCATGGGAAATTCTCAAAGATTCCATTTTGGATAAAGTTTGAATAATTTTTATATCATAGAGACATAACAGTTCAGGACACCACCACTTCGAGCAGCCAATTAACAATGCTGTTAATTTCTATTTTTCACCAATAGGTGATGATTTTTTTTTTCTGTTCTTCCACACAGATTTTTATTTTTCCAGATTATTTTCCTGTTCTTACAGCTAGAATAGCCCACGGCAGCTACCAGTTCTTACTTTCTGAGGATGTTTTCACCTTTTCCCAGACTATTTTTCAGCTTTTCAGATGGTAAGTTACCATTACAGTTCCTTGGTTTTGCAATTATCAAAAGTATATCAGGATGTCTCCTGTTTCTAGGTATCCAGCTGTACTTCAAAGACGCCAGTTGCACTTGAGAAGAAGGATGCTTCTGGTTCACAGGTGTAGTTCACAGGCTCACAGTTCTCAGGCTGGCAGGCATTTTCTCTGTCAGTATTTTTCAGCAGACATTTTCTTCTCTTCAGTAATTTTCCACTTCTAAGCATGCTGCCTTTATTACTGCCCACATCACAACTGCACACAATTAAGGGCAAGTACTTTCTACAATAAAAAAAGGGCACAATATAAGATTGAACTGTGTCCTTTTGCACACAGCAAAAAGCAATTCTATATTCAAAGCATACAGAGTTCTTCACTTTTAAGAGATTTTAGTAAGACTCATTCCATAAAAATAAAATCTTACAGGTGTGTCCTATATATATGATATCTATATAGGACCTGTTTCGGTTCCTCCTGTAAGAGGAACTGTTTTCCAGCTCCTGAGTCCATAGCTTAGCTTGGCTTTTTCTCATCTCTATACTATACACCGTAGACACTACTAGCCCTTATGCTGTTTTCTCCTGTATTCAGTGAGAAGCAAAACTGATTAGTTTTCCAGGAAGTAGTGGCTCAAATAATGTTCCTGTTTGGTATTGGGACCTTAGAATACGGCAGGAGAGAATAATTTTTCTTTTCAGTTTAAGTAACACCATGAAGCACTGAACAATGCACCTGAAATATGCTTAGCAGTGATAGATCGTTAGGTATTGCAAAGGAAGATTAAAAGTAAAAATTAAACTGTAAAAATGTGGAGAAATGTATCTTGAAATATGATCAAAATCCAGACAGTGATCTCTGCATGCTAGAATAATATATATATGAAATAATTATGACGGCTATATATATAAAAGCTATTAAAAATCCACTTACATTTCTTGTGATAGAGACAGAGAAAGAGGCTTTGGGAATACTTTTATTGTATTGTAATAAATAACTTTAAGTATATGCCCGACTTTAACATAAAAGGTATTAAATTTCTCCTGTGGGCAGCATTGTTCAATAATCATCTGCTAAGGAATATCTTTTACTATCTTAGTCTCTGTCAAAGTTAAGATATTTGGCTAGATAAACTACTGGTCTGATCCATTATTGCAATTCCTATGTTCCTATGGCTTTTTATTTCCTCAGTAACAATTACTTTGAACTGGATAATACAATTTAATGCCTACTTCCCTTGTTATTTGGAATGAATAATACTCAGTATAATAGGCAAGTCCTACAAAGAGCTTTTTACTTCTGAATAGTGAAATGAGGCACTGACACTTTCAGTAGTGAATAGATTTCACAACTGACACATTAATAGTCTTTAAACAGAGAAAGAACTGGTTGTACATCTTCAAAAAGCTTCTGAACACGAGATAAGTCTTTCCGGTATAAAGACTTATTTCTTTTTAAGATTATATGTTGTTAAAAAGTATGAATTAGGCCCAGGATTTGTTGTGGTTATTTTTTTTTTAATTTCAAAATTCTGTGTCAAAGTTAATATTTATGCATATTTTGTGGATGTTTTAAAAGTACTGGGCATCTGAGGCTACCATTAAAAGTTCTTAGCTATCTCATAAGGCATAAATTTTTGTGGGTTTTGTAAGCATGTTAGTGCATAATATGCAAGATCTTATGGTTAACATTTTGGTCATGGTCCTATCTATTTCCAAAAGGTATTAATTCTTGCTGCTTCACTAGATGGTAATATCACAGTGTTTCTGAACCACGGAACACAGTATCCTATACTATGAGGATATTAGATCTAGAAATTCGAAAACCCACATTTAAATATGTTTTTTCTTGCAGACCTCCTGGACTTGGACTAATCATTTAGAGGACTAAGCACAGATGATATAAAGAAGACAAAGTATTACTATTTCCTCCCTAATTTGCCCTTGTATCAGCAATGGACAAAGTGGATAGTGTTGCTCTACATCTAAAACTTCAATCATCTCATCTATGTTAGAAGAAGATAGAGTTTCTATGGAGCCAACAAAGAATGGCAGAAACACTGAGATAAGGCACTGTAGATGGCTTCTTCTGAAGTCTCTTGCTGTTAATAATCTAAACAAATTTACCTCTTGATCTCTGCATGCAAATTTCATGCCTACATTTCAAATGCTCCTTTTAGATACTCTATGCCTCAATTCTCTAACCAGTAATGTATATGAGTTCTTAGGTTATGTGTGTTAAATTAAAAATTCTGAAACATCGAATTGCCACAGGGAGCTCTATCAGTATCTTTACTAGATTACAGTTTGTATTTTTGATACCTCTTCAAATTAAATTCAAGTGTTAACTTTCATCTGTCTCTGATATGAGACATTTAAATACAGAAATGTGGAAGGTGTAGCTAATACTAATCCCCCAAACTACTCAGTATCACTAAATTAAATTAAGTCTTTTCAGAAGCAAAGTAATTAAATCAAAACCCTTATGTCATGCCATTGTAGCATAACTTTCTTCTTAACGGAATATCTTTGATAAGACATTTGGGAATTTACATACAAAAAAAGAAAACAACAGTAAATAGAGATCATGGATATTATTATCCATGCATGTAAAGTATGACTGGTTACCGCAACTGTAGTGGAATGAATAAATCTGTAGTCTAACTGTAATACAACCAGTATTTCATATC
>NW_010553602.1:0-7306 GCF_000687285.1 Phaethon lepturus | reverse complement strand
GGAAATACATATTATGAAAGACATAGACTGAACCTCAGTAAACAGGAATGCATTTTAGTTACAGACTCCTTTATAAAAAGGACCAAAATCAATATACTTCTAAGTGTATGATAATTAACCAGTAAAAGTAGATGTTAGACATGTTTGCACCGGTTTAAAATTATTCAAGGCAGCAATTTTGTCAAACTAAAACAAAACATGGGATTGTCATCTCAAGTATTTGTTCACTTATCATTTATATGAGTTATTTAGCTTAAGCCGATAGGGACAATCTTTGATGCCAAACAGATCTGGCTGAAAAGTTAACATCGCTTGAGCCATTATTTGTGTCAGAAAGGACTACTATTAGAGATATTGAAGATCAAAACATTACATTTCTTTTTTGCTTTATATTGTTTCAAAGAAGTGTTTGTTAAAAATATTTAAATGCA
The DNA here is from genome assembly GCF_000687285.1 of Phaethon lepturus. Classification (NCBI taxonomy): domain Eukaryota; kingdom Metazoa; phylum Chordata; class Aves; order Phaethontiformes; family Phaethontidae; genus Phaethon; species Phaethon lepturus. The sequence continues at coordinate 6,875 of NW_010553602.1, read as the reverse complement.
TGCAAATAAAAAGATTGTAAAATTAAATTACACTACTAGAAGGACCTTTAATAATAGTGTCAGTGTGGAAAACAATTTGGTTATAACACTCCTTATGTTCCAAACAGTCCTTTCATGCATGACCAGCTCTGTTCAATAGAGTTACTATTTCGATTTTAATAAAAAATTGGACATACAGATCTTTCTGTTACTTTTGATCTAAAAATAAATGTACTCTTAATACTGCTATTACAGCAAAAAGATTATTTTTTTCTATGATGTTAAACAAAAGAAGAAAAAGGCCTTTAAAATCTCTTGAAACCACCATCTAAATTATTCCTTATATTTGTTACCTTTTCCTCCACACTCAGTAAAATACTCTACTTTCCACTGAAAAATTATAAAAACATTGCTCAGATACTTTCTTGTTAATAGAACAACCAAACAACAACTCTGATGTGGGGGATGCCATTTCCCATACCCTTTTTGGGTACTTAACTAATATATTGTGTGAATGTCTGAATCTTATCTGAATGTCTGTTTGTTTTCTGAATCCTCTCAAAAAACGGTGCAAATGTAATGCTAAATCAAAACTTATTTTGTTCTAGAGATCAGATTTTGTTAACCTAGAAATCAAAACCAATGTTAAACAATCCAACTCATCTCCTTTTCTTAAGACTGGCTGTTTCCAAATTTGTCAGAAATGTTTTAGCTAAAAATGTTTCTGGCTAATTAAAATATTTAATTTTTATTTCATATATCATATTAATATCTATATATCTTCAGTTATTACTTTTAGCTTTCTGCATTCCTAATTTTTAAATATTCCAATATTTCAGACTCTTCAGTGTTTTTTTTCCCAATTGATAGGATTTATATTTTGAAAAGAACAGTAGAATTTTAAACCAAATATCACATTTTTAAATTTACTGTCAAAGTGTTTGCAATCAAATATTCAGTTTCACTGAAATAATCATGGATTTGGAAAACATACAAACAAACGAAACTCCACTCCAGAATGAGACAGAATATAATAAAGTGGTAAGACTGTGTAAAAAATTACTTCATGTACCTAATATTTTTGTATGGAAGCATGTTATATTAAACAAATCCAGCTAATGAGACACAAAATGTGCTGCTGCTTGTGCTTGCTACTGAATCATTTTAACCTCTCTGTCCCTTTTCTGTATCTTTACCCCAACTGTTGTAGAAACATAATTAAATGTGATAATATCCTAAAGACAAAAAAGATTTATTAAAAAGATTTTGAGGGAAGGGAAGGGAAGGGAAGGGAAGGGAAGGGAAGGGAAGGGAAGGGAAGGGAAGGGAAGGGAAGGGAAGGGAAGGGAAGGGAAGGGAAGGGAAGGGAAGGGAAGGGAAGGGAAGGGAAGGGAAGGGAAGGGAAGGGAAGGGAAGGGAAGGGAAGGGAAGTTAGTAACTTAGTTATGTAAGATTAAAAATAGTTCTGCTATGAGGATAACATTACAAAACATAATTTGCTGTATACCAAAAGTCACTTACTGAACTGATGGTACAGCATGAGTCCCTCACAAACATTGTTCAGGGATTGTTGCTATTGCTGTATCTAATGGTATAACTAAGTAGAGGAAATGCAACGTCTATTTATTCAGAGTTTGACTTTAGATGAGAGGAACTGAAATACTATTTATAAGACTAGAGGAATTCTGTGTTTTTTTCTTATATAAAGCTCATGATAAATCTTATTAAATCCTCTGATCTTCACATTTCCCCCTGATATTTCACATTCCATTCATATAGAATGTAAAAATCAAACTCAATTGTTTCACTGAGTTTAGTTGTGGGAAGAACCTGAGCCTTCTTATGAGAATTTTATTTTTTTTTAATAACTGGAATTTGTTTTCAGACACCTGAGGATTTCTGTGATAAGATGACATAAACAGAAGGCATTACTCATTATGATACTGTCTTGGTTTCAACTGGGATAAAGTTAACTTTCTTCATAGAAGCTAGTGTGAGACTAAGTTTTGGATTTGGAATCAGAAAATGTTGATAACATACTGATGTTTTGCGTTGTTGCTGAGCAGCCAAGGACTGTCCAGCTTTTCAGGCCAGCCTGCCAGTGAGAAGGCTGGGGGTGCACGGGGAGCTGGGAGGGGACACAGCTGGGACAGTTGACCCAGGCTGACCAAAGAGATAGTCCCTACCATATGACGTCATGCTCAGTATATAAAGGTGGGATAAAGAAGAAGGAAGGTCAGGGGGAACACTCAGAGTTATGGTGTCTGTCTTCCCAAGTAACCGTTATGCGTGCGGGAGCCCTGCTTCCCTGGAGATGGCTGAACCCCTGCCTGCCCGTGGGGAGTGATGAATGAATTCCTTGTTCTGCTCAGCTTGTGTGCGTGGCTTTTGCTTTCCCTATTGAACTGTCTTGATCTCAACTCATGAGTTTCCTCACTTTTACTTTTCTGATTCTTTCCCCCATCCCACCGTGGGGGAGTGCGTGGCTGTGTGGTGCTTAGTTGCTGGCTGGGGTTAAACCATGACAGTTGCTCAAACGTGGTTTATTTCGTTATCAGTCAACATTTAAATGTATGATTTCTTTGTGTGTACACAAAAATACCTTGAATACTTTGCAGCTAGTCAAAGGATTAGCAACGTAATCCTTTTCCTCCATTCCATACTTCTCACATATCAATTTTGTAATAAAGATAATAGCTATGTGGAAACTTAAGGGGATAGATAATGTAACATGAACTGGTTTTCCAGTGAATAAATCTCAGTTGTCATCCCTGAATTCAACTATTCATGGAGAAGCTGATGCTAAACTTTCTTATAATTAATGCTCCTTTTTTTTGTAGTTTTGTTTTCCCTTTCTCAAATACCTGCATGAGTTCAACCACAGGTTCATAAACTGGCAGAGTCTAAGCTGGAGGGAATTCTCAGTCTTCTAGCCTGACCTCTGTATAACAGGCCTTGGCATCTCAAGTCATTGGCCTTGGTGTAGAAGTTACTGACTGAGAAATTAAACAGTCTGTATTATATAGATCACCATAATACCCTTCTTTGTCTTAAAAATTTATTAGAAAGTGAAAGAATATGCTGCTGTTGACAATAGAATGAGTAGTATTTCAGTATTGTTGTTGTCATTATTATTATGTTTATTACCTATCTTGTGGGGCAAATAAGACAACTAATTACAGTTTGCCATAGTAGGATCAATAGAAGAATATGACAAGAAGACTACTTCTGGCCTGAGGACATAATTGCCAGAATTGTTTCTGTCTTTTTTTTTTCACTTTTTGATAATTTTATAGTGCCTGAAACTAACAATGTGCATGAAATTCATAACTGTACAACAATGGGTAGGGATAGGGATCTTTTTCAGGATATCCTCATGAAGTAAACCCACTTTTCTTTATTAGCATAGAGTGTACACTAGGACTAGAAAACTAGTAGTTGCACAGTCACGTTGCTCTGGGACTATGGAAAGGTTAATGAGCTGTTTGCTATTTTAACATTAATGAGGACCATGTTGTAAGTCAGATCAAGTCCAGCTGAAGTTGCACTTAGTAATTTGCTGTACCTGGACCTTAATTTTATCATATATAACATAATTTTTTTAGTACCATTTTTCACTCTTTTCTTTAGTTTGTCTCACATTTTTTCTTTTTTTATTTGGATCAAATATGTATTAAAATTGCTTCTTAAAACCTGATTCAAGGAATATCAGCTAGGAAAGGTCAAGAACACATGAATTTTATTTACAAAAAATGTCACAGATATATTGCTTAAAGTTTAGAGAACAATTGTTTTATTCTTTGTCTTCTGGTGTACTTTAATATTTCTAGAAAATTTATCATAAGCCCCAGGAAAAAAATAATTTATAGGTATTTTTCTTCCGTTAAGTAGGAATGTTATGTTTAGCTCAGGGGTAATAAAAACACTTTTATTTATTGGAATATTAATAGAAAGACAAGCAAGGTATACAAGATGCAAAGCTCTCTGCCTGAGTCTACCTACCATACACTTCTCAGGGTAACACTTAAGGATATCGGCATATCATTATATCACAAACATTTATAAATAATTGCTTGAGAAATGGTTCATCCCATCGTGGAATTTGAATTCTCTGTATATTCAGATCCAGCATTAAAAAAGATACTAATTTTTTTTTACAGACATTGTTGAAAATGTCATCTGTCTCTATTTAGGAGTGTATTTCAGAGCTACAATGCCATCAAGAGACAACTCCTCCCTTACTGACATTTTTACATTGTCATTGATCAGGATTGTTAGAAAAACCATAAGAAAATATCTGAATTTAAAGTAAAAGTAATGCCTTGTAATTAAAATTAAGTAAATTTAAATTTAAATATGTTTAAAGTCCCTTCCCTTCCCAGTTATCCAGTTCTTGTTATTGTAGGTCAAACATAAATATACTTAATGATGGTTAAGGAACTAAAATTAAAATGAAATAAAATCACAGCTCTTAATCCTGAATCAAACAATCTAAGCCTCTGTCATACCTAAACAAATCTAGAGGGTCAACATCAAGATGAATTGGGACTCATCCACAAATTTACCTGTGTTCAAACTTGGTTAAGTTGAAGTTGTTTTATGGGTTTTTTAAGTCATACCATCAAATAGCAGTGAAGTCTTTGGCTTATATCAGTGAGTATCCTCCTGGAGGTTGGAGACAGAATGACATATTAGGATCAATCCTTTATCAACTGCTAACAGTAATAAGTATCAAACCTTCAGCAAACAAACCTTTAGATCATAAGGCGTTCTTAGCTTCCTGAAACAGTATGAGCATGATTAAATCAACACACATAGTCAATAAATAAATTTCCAAAAAGAAAAAAATCAAAAAAGAATGTTTCAAATATTGGGACAAATTTACCGAAGCTCAAAAAATATGTGTTCAAAAATTATGTAAATATAAATTTAAAAGATTTTATTGTCTTTGAGATCGATAACTATGCTCTCTGTAATCAGTTAAGACCCTGACCTTTTTTCTCAGATTTTAAGAAAGCAGTCTCATTGATCAAACCTCTGAATGTAAAATCAGCAGTGATGTTTTCTATTTTTTTTACTCATTTAATTCTCAGTTTTAGTAATTATAGATTTTTAAATTTTAATTCAGTTAATAACTATGGACAGTATGTTTGACTTTTCTCACTAGTTTTCTAATCAACATCTTTGCAAAGGCCAATCCATTTTCTTTGATTTAATAAAACTGTTTTGTTACTGGGATTACCCTAGGCATTAATTAGACTATGAAGAGAAAAGAAAAAATGTAAAGATGTATGTTTAAAAACGAACTATAAGGGCAAAACAGTCTGAAAAGCACAGGATAAAAATGTTGCTCGGTTCTACAACTGAGGTCTTTTTTTTTCTAGTGTTTGTTTTTCTGCCTCCCAAAATACAAAACCTTCATGGTATATTTTTAATTATATAGTTTTTTTGGAATATTCACCCCATCTCACACAGACAGCATTAATCACGTCACCTATCTTTGCCTGTACAGCAATGCAGTACTCAGTGATAATTCCATACTCAAGTAATGTTATAGCTAGAGCATCTTTGGAAGCCAAATGGTTTAATCAAAGTTATTCTTGTAAGAAAGTAGATTGTTTATTTTAAAAGGATTTAAAGTTGCCCTTGCAGATATTTTGCATTCTTTAAAGTTCCATACAGAAGCTGAAAATAAATAGACATTTGTATCTTTTTCTGAGTCAAGAAAATTAACCAAAGAATAAGGGATTTTTTTTTTTTAAAGGAAAATCAAAACAATAAGATAATACAGATTTTAGCATTAGATTTGGAAGAGCTCCAGGGCTGAAGTGGAAATTCAGACAGATTGAATATCTGGAACTTAAATAAGGGAATCCCTGATGTAATTGAGAGACACATATTTACAAAACCACATGCACCAGAATTCCTCAGCTATGCAATCAAATAAAATGAGCTTAGGGGATTTACAGCTTTCTAATGTCCTTATCAAAACTCCTTAATCAAAAGCCCTTAAGTAATTTATCTCTATCTTCTGTGCTGGGCACCCTAGACACACACTTGAAAAGTGTGTTAATGAAAAGGCACTGATTGGTTTTGATTTCTGACATTTATTTCTTTAAAGTTCTCTTCTAAAAAAAATACTCTTCAGTGTCTATTAGTAGTTATTTATCACCTACTGTGGTCTCTGTTTTAGAACAAAATAAATCAAAAGAATCCTTATCCTAGGATGTTTCAAACCCAAAGCCTCAGTGTTGTAAATAAATGCTATACCATTGATTCATAAGCTTATATAAGCAGAAACTTAAAATAAACAAACAAAAAAAATCATCCCAATACCTTATACTGCCCAAATCTATTGTACATTCTGCATGTGAGATTGTGGCCTACTAAGAAAATCTGCATTAGAAATTTGAGGCAAAGATAACTAAAATATTTCAAGTTGTTAATTCTAAACATTTTTTTTTTTAATACCTCTCTTATTGTGATATATAAGTGAGAATGTTCAGATGCAACTTAAGTGGGAGTGGGTTTGTCAAGTGTTTAGTAGCAGGTTTTCCTCTGTTTTCCTGTCCTGATATTAACTATTAGAAATAGCTACCAATATGAGAATTCTATATAGAATTTTTTCTCAACATTGCTCTTAACTACTTTTTTGCAATGCTTAATGACTACATGCTTGAATATATGTGCTTTGTCTGAAGCATAATACCCTGCAACAAGAAGTCCCTGACTGAACTGAGTCACAATGAAAGTGTTTTGGTTAGTAGGCAAAGACGGAAGATCATAAACCTGGTTTGTTTTCAGATGCAGAGTTACTGTAAGTGACCAAAAGCATCATAAAGCCTTTGACAGTAAAGCCATAGCACCTCTCCTTCCTTCCTTCCTTCCTTCCTTCC
>NW_010553601.1:0-23840 GCF_000687285.1 Phaethon lepturus | reverse complement strand
AGTTTAAGGAAGTTTATGAAGTTTAAACCAGTTAATTCTCCCATGAATTGCACTTCTATCTTGACGAATTCTTCCTCCCTCTCCCCGCGTTTCTGTCTCTAACACAGCAAGATTCCAACCGAGAAGGCGGCAGAAGGAACCCAGCCCCGTCACTGCTGCTGCCAGCGGGAACCTTCGGTGGTCTGGGACCACGGTAACAGCCGTAGAGCTGAGCACGCTTACAGATTCCGCCGGTGTTCCCAAAACACTGATTAAAGTTATCCGTGACAAAGAAAGGGAATGGCATTTCACTAAGTACCCATCTCATTTAATCCCAGGTAGCGATCACTATGAGCCTGTTCAACCAGATCAGAGCAAGCTGGCCCTGATCTGTGCAGGTCCCGCAGGGTTCCTCGCAGCTGGAATTCGTCGCAGGACCGGAGCAATGATGAAGTAGCAATTAACTGCCAGTGCCTCATGCCACAACCCCGTCAGTCAGAAACACGGTACCCCGTTTTAAAACGCAGACAATAATTTGACTCGAAGATTTAAAACACACTGACTGTATTTGTCAGTATTAATAATATACAGGAGCACATATATCTTAGCCTGTTCCATCTATAGGTGAAGCAATAGAGAAAAGGTGGTGTCGTGGATCAGCTGTGGGGTTAACCGGGCGCCCTGAAGCTGGGGGCCTGCTCCGGCCTGGACTTGCTTTGCAGCTGTGGGCGAGTTGCACAATCCCAAACCTGCGTGCCTGGTGGAGGGTCTATTCGACATCCCACCTAAAAGCTGTCCTTGGGGTCTCAGCTAAACACAGAGATTTGAAAAAGTCTATTTTCACCTTTCCATGGCTGTTTTCCCCTCCATAAAATACAGCAGCATCCCCTTAGCCGCTCCTGACAGGAGAGCTGATGCTGATAAAACACCGCATAATGCGCAGAAATGCCGCCTCATCAGGAGGGCGTGCGGTTATTGAAACAGGCTTGTTCTACAGCCCCACCAGTCACAAGCAACTAGTTTCTATAGGAACCAGATTTACTTCCACAGTAACAAGCTACATGTCAATTTAATGAAGGTTTCACGAACAGCTCCCAGTCTCCAGCACTGTCGTAGACATGTTTTGAGTAGTTCCAGCCACAGGAAAGGAAGATTTCTTCACTGTGAATATCTCGGAATACAAGGTGAGCTGCTTGGCTTTGGATAGCTTTTAATATTCACAAGAATGCAACGGTTAACTTAGCTTCCTCATCTCCCTAAACAAGTCTGAGTGACACTGTTTTGCACATCTCATTCCCATGGGCTGAAACTCATCTCTTGGAAGCATTTGGAAGTATTGTCTTGCACACCATAATCCCAAGCCCTGCAGGAGGAGTAGGGGATAGTGCAAGTCTCTTGGACAGCCTTAACCTCCAGAATAGTCCGGTTAATCACTGCAGTTGGTAGCCCTAAGTCACCGAGGGTACAAAAACAAACCCAAATAAGCAGCATGTGGAGATGGGTCACACCAAGTACTAAGGCTTTTGCTTGCATTAGAGAGGAACACAAGGTATTCTAGATATTATCGACTTTAAGCGATTCTGCTTTGAGCAGAGGTTTCCATGTCCACCCCTGTCGCATTTCAGCACACTGGGAGAGTAATGCTTCAGTTCTGCTGAGAGCCACAGGGTTGAAGGTTGAAATTTGGGAAAGGATTACATTTTCAAAGCACTCCTCTTATTCTGATCAACACGGAGAGATGCCAAGGTCCTGCAGCAACAGCGAGGACTCCGACAGGACTATAATCCCAGATGTTTTTGGCTGCCGATTATGAATCTGCCAGTCAGATCCCAAAGGGATGGGCACACTGAAAATCACTGTCCAAAGCGGACTAACCACCACCACCTGCCAGGTTACCCAGCCTCACCTCCTCTACTATACATTTTTCTCCTCTGCAGGATGCTTATACCCAACTTTTTGCCTGAAATCACACAGAGCTTTGCACAGAGAAAGCAAGTCTGGTGGTTTTTTTTTTTTCCTCTCTCTGGCCGGGCCACAGAGCCCAGGAACACCAGAAGACAGCTGGGAAACGTGATAGGAGGATGCAGGGCTGGGTACAACCCAGCCGCTCCTCCCCATCCCCTGTCCTCCCCTAAACGATGAGCTGCTGCTCCTTCGTGGCTGAGCTGCGAGATGGTGCCAGCTCAGGGCTGGGTGATTTGCCCAGGGAGGTGCGCAGCGAGTTGGAGCCCTTCAGGAGGCTGCACAGGCAGGAGACAGGATGGTTCAGAGGCAGCAGCGATCACCCCAGGGAAGGGAGAGGCAACACCTGCGCTCTCCAGGTGGGAGACACTGCAGGGAGTGCAGTGAAATAGTGAGCCCCAGGGCAGGAAGGGGCTGCAGCAGCTCCCTGCAGAGCCAGGCTGAAGGAAGCAGCGTGCCAGCATGGCACCTTGCACAGGACACAAAAGGGGTCAGGATATCAGGAGCTGGGAGCAGCTCTGGCTTGTTGGGGGATGTGACGAGCAAAATCACCCACCTGTAAGCCCAAATTAGTTCTTTATGTGCAAATCCAGCTGCGCACACCCTTCATGAGCAGGCCACAGGCTGCTTTTTCTGCCCTCCAGTGTGCCAGATTCCTCCTCCCCTCCTTTCCCAGGATCAAACACGAAGCACAACCAGGTAGAGGGGCCCAAGCCCCACCAAAAGCTGAGCAAGAAGCACCCTGGCCCCTCCAGTCTTGCACAGGAACTGACAAGAGCCCTTGAGACCATCAGGAAACAGTTTGCCACCTCGAGCTCAGTGCAAGCTTCCATCATATTGTCACTTCACGCACAGGGGCATTTCATGACTCCCACGCTCAGGAAGGCAATCCTCCATTATTTTTAGTGCCATTCATTACAACAACCTATTAAAACAAAAACCACCACCAAAACAAGATCACCTTTTATCCTCATTATTTATTGACAGTAATCAAGTCAAAGCTCATAAAAGTTACAGTAAGGTTTTATAAAAAAATAGTAGAATTCAAGAAGTTAAAATGTAGTATAGAAAGTGAGCAAAACTTGCTCTATGAAGTTTGCATTAAGGACTGTAGATGGTTAGAAGGTCATGAGAAGATTTATTTATTACAAATTCAAAATAAAGACTGTAAAAGTGAAGGCTAGCCCAGGATTATAGGAATTGTTCCAGTTCATCTTGCTATTAAAGAACAATCATTAAAAATACTTAAGAAATACTTAATACTGTAACAAGCACGGTGAGATACTATTCTACTTAATGGTCAAGGTTTGCCCCCCTGCCCTCTTTGGGCCCTTGAAGGCATACAGTGGAGGTACAATTGCCTTTGGAAGCATTTTTCCCCACCCATATATATCTCTATACAGCACCTACAAACCTGCTTCTGTTTTGTCCATCCTTCAGAAGCCCTTATGTGGGCCACAGGCTGAAAACCAGTGGCACAGAGTACCTGAAGCTACACAACAACATGGATTCAATCCAACAAGACCCTTCCTCCCTACTACAACTCCTGGTGTTACTCCAAGATATGCCAAATAGACTAGTTTACCAAATACATACCCATTAGCAATTTCAGTAGCACATAATTTGGAAAAAGCATTTGAAGTAAGAAACACTACAGAGAAGACATAGTAATTTAAGGGAGCAGTGCCAAAAATGCCAGTGGTACAGATGAGAAGAGGCCTTAACTGCTGGTCAGGACAATGTCTTGTTCAGCTTCCAAAGCTCCTACAAGAGCATTAAGGTTTGGTGTTTTGGTAGTTCTTTTTTTTTTTTTAACTCACTGATGATCCACACTTGACAACCATCTTAGAGGGGGACTCAATTCGTTTAACATTGGCATTACATTTCTTTTCTTTGAAAATGGCCAGGAGTAAAGCACAGTAGCCTGTTAAAACTTCATTGCATGGAGACGGGGGGGAAAAAAAAAAAACCAAAACAACAGACAAACAGCAACCTTTCAGCTCAATTCATAACTTCGAAAATGGTTGAGAAGTCAGCTCTTCACAACTAAAGGGCAATTAAAATGATTCCTGCTATACAAGTTCAAGCCATTACTGGAAAACTTTGATGTGCTAGAAATTATTCTGCACTGTTTTGCCAGAAAGTTAGTATTTTTTTCCAGTCCAGTTGAGAGGACAAAACTTTAATCATCTGTGTATCTCTATATATATGGATTATGAATGAACAAATGCAGAAGACTGGAAACTAACACAGACTTCTGGAAAAAAAACCAAACACCACCACCCCCCACTGGTTTAAGACTGAACTACTGAAACTAAGTCAGTATCATCATTAAGCAACAATTATTTTGAAGAGTCTTCCTGGTGAAGAGAACAAGGGAGCTGAGGGGTTCGTGCATTTGCTATCACAGCAAGTTCACCTAAGGATGAAGAAAAGCGAGCGCTGAAAACCTTACTGTCCCTTGGCTGCCTCCAGCTGAGTGGGCCTACCCTTTCCCCAAATGTTCCCCTCTGCCTTCCACCTCAGATCCCTCAGACACCGCTATGCAAGTGAGCTCAGGGTTTAAAAAGAGCAAGTCAAGAGGGCTCAAATTAGCAATTTCACTGGCCAGTGCAGGAGAGGAGACGCGAACATCCTTAGTCTCCTCTGCCCCTCAAAGGGCAAGCAGCAGGCCAGCAATCTCTTTCACAATATCCACAAAATAATTTCTGCTCATAAACACAAATACAGAGAAGCTGCTCCACCAGCTTTAAATACATTTTCCCCCTCTGATAACAGAGGGCTTTAGAAATGAAACTAGGTACTGTAACAGGGAGCATAAGGCATGTGTATACAGAGCACTTCTCTGAAAGTTTGCAACATTCACTAATAAGACTTAGACTAATCCAGTAATTCCTGAGCCTAGTATCAGTTTGCAAATGGTTTAAGAAACCCACTCATTTTCTAGTCACTCCATTAATAGCAAACAGGTCAACCTGTCAGATTAATGAGCCATACCATCACTGTAAAAAATCAACCACAACACAAAACCAGAGAGCCATGAGGAACCAAGACTGAAAAAAAATCCAAAGCAACCATATAGTCAATATAGCAAACACACTCTTATTACTGTGGGTATTTTTGACTTTCACCATTCAGGGAGAAGATTCCCTACAAACAACGCATAGCCAGCCTGGGTTTAGTATAGGTCTGCTTTTATTTCCATATTCAGCTCTTTGAGGGAGACATCCTTTCACAATCTGAAAGGAGGAGGATATAGCCCACTGTAGTGCTGCTTCAGCACACTAAAACACATCATACGAAAAATGGTTCTGGTGACTTTTCCCCAAACAAAATGAACACCTGTCCATGCACTCAGGACATAGAAAGAGTCCTGAAACAGAAACATCGTGCGTGTGTGTAAGACAGAGGTGCGCTGATGAATCTCACCTCACTGGCAACAGTCAAAAACTGCCAGTTGGTAAGTACTGCAGAGGAGTCAGGAAGTAAATACTGGTAGTAGTGGATTTAAAAAGAAAAAAAAAAATTAATCAAACCCTAAAAAAACCAAAAAGAATAAAAATTTAAAAGCAGCGCCTTTCCAGTATCTCACTGCAGCAGGCAGCAAGACTTAAAGGCACTACAATGTGTCAGAATGGAGAAAATCTGGTGCATCCACCCTCCCAGAGTGCAAGAATATGGATTAAAAATTCCAAAGTTGATGTAGGCTTTCTGAAAATGAACGAACTTCTTTTCAGCACAAGATATGGCGGTGCTGCAGAAAAGGAGAAAAGAGGTGAGTTAGTTACCATGCTTTATACAAACAGCTCAACCTCACCACAGATGCTTGCTGGTAAAAGACTACATAAACATGTGTGTCACCTGTTCTTAAACTGACATTTGTTTACACACTAAGCAGCTTCTCTCCCTTTTCCTTACACAAAAGGATCACCCACGTATGAGAGACAGACAAGCCAGATCCAAATACATGCAAAAGTATCAAGGCTATGGATTATTCTACAGGTCCAAGAGGTATACTGCTCATATTTTACTTGAGCTCCTTAGATAGCTGGAGGCTAAAGAGCTGTAGGATGACTTACAGCTGCAAAAGGCACACTTCCAGTCTCCCCTTCCTCTTCCTTAAAAGAGGTCCTGAACATGACAGAGCAGGAACCTGTTGCAGGTTTTAAGTCCTATGTGAGTGCTTCACTATCAAAATATCTTTTCCCTCCTCAATACAACGTCAAGCTCCCTAAAGAATATTTCCTACAATGGTAGCTGAAAGTAGCCTCTGTTTTCAACGTACAAATATATAATATGAATTCACAAAAAAGAACTGGGAAAAGCACTGGATTAAACAAAAGATTTCAGCAACAAGCAGTGACAGTCAGTACACAAGAATCTGCTATTAGCTGAATTCTACACAACATTTCTAGAAAATTGTATCAGAGTTCATGTGGGTATTTAAACATGTACTCAAAATTATATCAACCCACAGTCAACTTGCTGTTTAATCTTTAGTATAGTATTTAAACTCTGTCCAGTCTTGAGTTAACATGCAATTCTTCCAAAAGACAAAATTTCCATCTCATACTAACTACAATTCCTCTCCTCCTACTGACAAAACTCAACAGTCTGCAATCACTGTGTTTAGAGGTTGACCCTGACTCTGTTGTGGGTTTGATTACTCTGGCAAGACAGGACATACACAGTATTCTGCTCAGTACAATTCATATATCTGACCACCTGCAATTATCTTTTTAAAAAGCTTTTGTCCCCCTCTAGCCACATAAAAAACAAATGAACTCAATAGACCACCACATTCATTCATGCAAAGATACCTAACTTTCTCAAGCAAATTAATGAATCTATAACAATAGCTGACAGAGAAAAGTCTCTCTCAACTGAGAGGTATGCTATCTTACCACAGTTTTATTAATTACTCTGGTTCTGCAAGGGTAATAATTTCTTCATTGATAAAAAATTCAACAGTCTCCTCCTCCCAGTCATCGACATTGCTGTCCAACTCATCTGTGTCTACCCCTGGAATGTAGAAAACATTAACACTGAATGCATCAAACAAGGCAGCAATGGAAAGATCTGATGCTCTTAGCAGAAACAGTCCTTAAAACAGCAGTGAAATAAGAGGTATTTAGTGCTTTAAATCATAAAAAGTACATACTAAATTAATTAAATGACAACCAAGGCATTACTGTCTCCCACCACAGGGCTTTTGTGGATTTTCTGGTTAAATGCAACAGCCAGATCTCTTCACAGTCTTACCCCAAGTTCAAGCCAATGCTTGCCTTGAAGCATAAAGAGGTGAGGTAAAGCACAGAGTAAAATATGGCAGCCAGCAACATTTGAGCTTTCTCTCATTTGGAAAAAAAAAAAAAAAAAAATCCTGTTGCGATTCAGGATAAAAAGTATCAATAGCCTTCAGAGAACAAGGGACTAGCTTTGGCAGGAAATGGACGGAGAGAAGTGGTGAATGAATCCCTGGGAAAGCAAGTCTTTACAAGTACTATGTGTGGCTTACCTCCTCGAAGCTCTAAACGCTCGTTCCTCTGCTCCATGTACAACTCTTGGGCCATCTTGCGGTACTTTCTGAACTCTTCCATCATTGTACGTCTCCTTTCCACTAGCTCCTACAGAGGCAGGAAGAGGTCATTAAACCTTCCCAATAAATCAAATCCACGTGCAATGCATTCGTTTGCAAGTCAAACCTTTTTCTCATGAACATACTTTCTATTGACTTAAAAGAAAAAAGATCTTTCTCTTATGTAATCAAAAAGCTGTTTTGGTAAGTTGTGGTTTTGGTTTTTGGGGGGGGGGGGTTTGGGTTTTTTTGTTATGTGTGTGTGGGGTTTGGTTTTTTTTTTTTAATTTAAAGAGATTTTTTAATTTAAAGACTGGCTAATGCAGCTACTCACTAAGAACCCCAAAATTTTACCGTCTTTGCTTAATGAGGTAACATCAGTGCCTCTCCAGATTCATTACTGTTTAACCTGATAATTTAGCAGCATCTGTCTAAACTACCTATTGGAACTAACGCTAACCATCTGGATTCAAATCAACACAGATGTTTGTTACAAAAGAAATTTAACTTACATATCACCATTACAAGATAACTAAGGACAGGTTACAAGAGTTTCATCTACATTATTATATTCCAAAAGTGCCTTGCCTTTGAAGCTTTGGACTGGCTCAGGCGATCCTTCTGCTCAAATATCTTGGAGTACTTCTTCAGGTCCTTCTTAATTTGCTATAAAACAAGGAATTTTATTTCAACTAGGATATCAGACTAGCAAACCACAACCATCATATTCTGTAAGAACTCCTTCGGCAGGCTTAAGCAGGCTATGCATTTTTTAAAAATGTCCCTCTTCTAGGCATTTCCCTTTGCTATAATTTTTTTTGTTCTTCCTGGCTTACAGATCATGTAAATGCTTCTGTACATGTTCAATAAGTGAAGTCTGGACAGCTAAACTCAATTGTTATTCCTTAAACCTGTTCACTGTACCCTAACTGTAAGAACAACTGGTAACCATTTCTATTCTAAGCTTAAAGAACAGTTAATATTTACAGCTATTCCCAGAAGTGAGGTACCCTATAGCAATAAGTTTCTTCACAAATTCAGGGTGAAAGGCAGGTGCATTGACAGTCCAAGCCTCATCCTCAAGAAGAGGGAGTAAACCAAGTACGCTTATACACCAAATCAACGTCATCAGAAAGAGTCAGTGGAATACACTACCTTTATCTGATCCTCACTGAGCAAGGTAGCTGGTCGTGGTCTCCAGAGAAGCTGACAGAACCTGTCTTTATTGTTTTTCTGAAGTAGACGGCCTTGAAAGGTCCATAACCAATATGCATTGTCCACCTGGAAGAATAGTGCACCATCTCAGTCAAGTTAAGCTATAACTTAACACTGTAGCCCTCACTCCTTGTCCTAAGTGTCTTTTTTATAAAATCAGCACCATTAGTCAACAGAACCAGGGTGCTCTTTTTGCTAGTGCCTTTCTTGCACAAGTCAAATTCCTCAGCAAAGTATTTGTTCCACTGAAGCTTTGCAAGAAGTTACCTTCTGGAGGATCACAACAGTTTGAAACTAAGCCAGCCCTTCTATCATATTCTTAACCTCAGATTCTATACTTGCATAGGAGAGAATTGAAGTGCAGTGGCTGGAACCAGGCAAAAGGTAACAACAGGTGCAATAAATCCTGCTGTTTTGTGTGGACCA
The DNA here is from genome assembly GCF_000687285.1 of Phaethon lepturus. NCBI lineage: Eukaryota > Metazoa > Chordata > Aves > Phaethontiformes > Phaethontidae > Phaethon > Phaethon lepturus. The sequence continues at coordinate 14,680 of NW_010553601.1, read as the reverse complement.
CAAGGAGATCAAGTTTCAAACCGCTAAAGACCTAATGAAAATTCAGGAAAAGGACACTTAGTTTAGACTCATGAACTGCTCTTCCAGAGCTTATTTTGGACAACCAGGGAAGCTAATGGCCCAAAGAAATGCTGATGTTCAGAAAATAACGTATGAAACTATGGCACAGGTTTTAAGTCATATGACCAGTGACAGGTGTCCATTTTCTCTTTCTAATCAACAGTCCTTTCCAATACCACTTGAAGAAAAAGAAGGAAAAAAAGAAAAGCGAGCATTAGTACCTTGTGGCTCCACCAAGACACAGAAGTCACAATGTATCTGCCTGTAGGATCCCATTCCACATCTGAAGCTGTATAGTGTTCAGCAATATTCATCATGGTGCAGTCGGATGTATCGACAAATGCTAAGGCACCATTCATGCTGCAAAGACAAAACAAGACAGCCTGTTTTACACACTAGTATAGCCTGGTTTTTTAAAAGCATTTCACAAGCTGCATCTTTACAACCCCTCACTACAAAGAAAATTTTCAGAGCAAGAAAGTTTTCAGAGCAACCAAGAGACAGGTCCATACTGTCTCTAGTACAGTCACAGTGGCTAGAAAGCAATGCAATGAATAAAGACAAAAATCCAAGAAAGGATGACACTTTGGTTTCTATGTTCAGTGACCCTTAACTCATTTTATTTCTGTTTTTAAAGGCATAGTGAAAACATACCAGTTACAGCCAAAGTTTAACAATCATTGGCTTAGACATATTTAAGTAGTGAAGAAAAGAAAAAAATAGATTTCTAAGATGAACAGCAGCCCTTGCCTGAAATCATGTAAAGGCAAATACTACTCAACTGGCTAGTAAAAATAATTTTCACTTGCTCTAATGTGAAACTGTCTTTATAACTCTTTTACAAAACAGTTTTGTCATTAAGAGGTATGGCCCATGTCACAGTCCAAGGCTATAACAACAACAAATGCATTATAAGAGCATGAATGGTGCAAACTGGGTTAGCTGAGAGTCAGTATTTAACTTAAACACCTGGAAAGTGTTTCTAAATATCCACTTTTCTGTTGAAAAATGCATTCTTCATTTGATGTGGCAAAAATAGCAAGTAGAAGTTACAAAGAACTAAGCTACGTCACACATCTTTTTTCCTTTGCTTTTGCAAAGTTGTATCGGGACTACACAGTAATGCAACATTCATGGAGATACCAAACACTTCTTGATGAGATCCTCTAGTCTTTCCGCCTTAAAACGAATGTGGTGTTCAGTAACCTGTGTAATACTCACCTTCTGAGGCCAGCCAACACTACAAATTGCCCTTGAGGACTCCAGAATATCGTGTTTGCCTGCTGTTTGTCAAACGTTTCTGGAAAGAAACAAGACAAATTCAGAAAAAGATCTCAATCCAATGCCATCAATTAGCTTACAAGCAGTCAACTCCACCCATTCCTCAAAAGACATTTCTGAACTTTGAATTCTGCAAGCAAGTCCAAACAACAGCCCTTAGCGCTACACTTCTAAAGACAAAACTCAGTAGCACCAGAACATTCAAAGCTAGCAGAAGAAAGAGGAGGAGATCAGAAGACCCCAACAGCCAGCTTCGGAATAAATTTTACCTGAAGTGAGACAAGCCTGTGCTATCACCTCACAAAAAATTGCCAAGATCACAAAATTTTTCTGGCTTGTAGGCCTTTTATTCCCAGACCCTGAACTGATTCGAAGTGAAAACAGTTTAGCTGCCACCAGCAGGTTAGATTTCTAGAATACAATGTCAGGCACAGCACCTATTTCCATACTATCCGCCACAAACAGCCACAATTTCGAGTTTAGTGCATCTATTGCCATGCAAAATGCTTAGTGTCTGCACTTTTCACTTGTTTTTCAGCCACTTACTTATGAGTTCTATTTTCCCATTGTTTTTAACATGGTAAAAGGAAACTGAAATTCGTGGAGTTTCTCCATGCAACACAGCAAACTTGCTTCCATTTGGTTCCCAAGCAAAGGCTATGATGCTTTCTGTAACAACAACAAAAAAAACCAAAACAAACAAAACAAAACAAGACACACACACACACAAAAAAAAAGAGTCAAAATTTTGTCAGAAGACAATACAAAGCTTGGATTTCAAGCAGTTACCAAGGAAAACCAAAGATGCTGAAGAGAGGGAACTCATCAGTTAACAGACTTTGCCATATAGACTATCTTTTAACACACAGGTTGATTAGGCAAATGCAGGGAGTTATGGGAAGCATTCCAGTCAGAGAGTAGCTCCAAAGTCTCCTGTCTTCTACAAAATACACCCATTATCAGCCCTACCATCTTTATTAATAACAAGTTTTCAGTTCTGTCATTTTTCAAGCCCGTCACAAGCATGACTAGTAACAAAAGTTTTGATTTTTACATGAGACACCCTGCAACGTGAACACTGTAGCTCCTATCAAGAGAGTTAACTTCCTAATCATGTCACATGTTGACAGGAATTTCTAAGAAACATGCAAGTGACTACTCAAAAAAGTATAAGATCAAAAGTAAGGAAATAATTGGCATTACCTTTCATTTCCACCACATCCACCGGCACCTGTTTCTCTCTCATTCGGAATATTTCAAAGTTGGTCACAACTCCCTGTAAAGGCCAAGATCAGTTCATTATCCAACACAGAAGCAGTAGAGCAAATAATTTTATTGCTAGGCATAGAAGGACAACTAAACAAACAGCCTGCCAGGACACAGGATGAGAAAGTCAAGATTTGTTTCTTTAATGACAGCAGATAAATACAGTATGCCTCACTACTGAACACATTCTAAAATTCTTCATCGGAACAGAAGAAAACCTGAAGAACTGTACAAAAGCATTTATTTCTTTTCAGACTGTTATGAAATTTAATTAAGACAGATAAACATATGGCACATTGTGCAGCTTGACCTATGGGTTGTTCAACAGCTGCTTAACAGTGAGTAGGAAAAGAGGTGAGGCATATAGCTCTCACCCAAGTCCAAGATGCCACTGAATTCAAAGCAAATCTTGGATGCAAACATTACATACATTTTGCTCTCCACGTGCCTCAAATTCAAATGGAAAAATGAAAAATAGTTTTGACATCATATAATTTACACTGTCTACATTAAAAGACAGTACTGTAAGAAAATGAGACGTCAGCATGAGATAGAACCAAATTTTATGAATATCATGAGAATCCACATACCTGTGTGCCTTTGGGAGTCCTGTCTACCTTCACACACAGGTAATCCCCGTTCTTCTGCCAGTGTAGTTTACAATCTACGACATTGAACAAATTCCGCACACGAATTTCTTGTCTAGAAGGCAGCTGCATCAAAGTCACTCTCGCTGGGATGTCTTTGTCCTCAGGCACCCAGAAAGCAATTATGTTACCACCTGGAGACCATGAGAAGTCTCTACAGGAAGAAAGTTAAAAATATGCCACTTTCATTTTTAGTCAGAGATACTACAAGCAGAAACCATTGTCATGATTGTACCTGAATGTTGCAGACAAGTATCAACTCTCAATAATAAAGACAGAAACAGACAAGCAACTGAAGACAATTTAATAATCGTACACATATCGCACCAAAACAGACTTTTAAACTGCTATTTAAACTTGCTATGGTCAATGTTATCAAAATAGTACATTTCATTAAAGAGTAGGGGTTACACGAGCATAACCACCAAAGATCTAAGCAACAGGCTGACTGAACCAATGAGCAAAAAAAACCCTGTTAAATTACTCTGGAAACAACCTTCTTGCACCTGGGTACGCTTAATTTTCTTGTTGCTTTACAGAGGTACCTCAAAAACTCTCACAGGAGTCAGTATCTATTGTGCAGACACGCACGAAACCAAACCCTTTCCTTGCCAACAGGCAGTATACAGCACACGGTTTTAAGCCAGCATACAAACCTTGTTAGGGAAGATATTTCCTAATAAACTGCACTCCAGTTTGGCTTTGCAGACAAGGAAAAGGACTCCCAAGCTAGACCGTGGATTAAGCAGTACCACAAAGAGGACTTCAAAGCATACAAGCTGTCAACTGTGGACATCAATACATTGAGAATTTTCCACTCCTTTTTTGCCAGATTGTCTAATTTGACCACTTCAGCATATGAGGCCATTTGCTCTAGTCAACAGTCTCAAGATTCCTCTCAGCATAACAAAGCCCCAGACATAAAGATTCAACTAAAGAGAGCACTTATCTTTACAAAGGAATAAACTCACCTTATCCCAGTGATTTTCAAGCTTTTTTTGTCCAACAAACCCATAGACTAAAAGAGAAAGGTGTGAATTTTCAAGTTAGTAACATTCTTATATTTACACATGCACCTTCTACTTTTATTATTAAAGCATATAAACTAGGAAGCTGTGTAGTTTTCAGAGATCCTGTATTCCTATTTTTCATTATGAACATATGTATATGACAATTTTATGACAAATATTACAAATAAAAATTGTTGTACAGAATTAATGAGTACAGCAGCCTGAATTATAATGAAATAGCAAAACAGACTAGATTAGGTTGCAATTTATAGTGCATTTCAGGTACTTTGTCACTCACCCACTACTGAGAGCTGGGAGGCATGACATAACCTTGATCCTATTGACTCTTGTAAGTAGTATATTGAGCTGTCTAGTCCTCCCGAAAGTGTGGTGTGAAATTTACTGCCAGACTGAACTAAACTTTTCACCCAGGAAAGAATAAGAGAAGAGTAAATGTATTTCTTCCCTTTTAATCCCGGCTCTGGAGTATATTATTAAAATTTATCCTTTAAAATAGATACCATGGGAAAGACTGACATTGTAAGGCAATAAGCGTTATGCAAAAAAGAGCAAGAACTTACAGGTGTTTCATAGATGCTGAGGGTATCTGAAGTCATTCGAGCAAAGAATTTACCATCATGACTCCATCTAAGCAAATAAAAATTAAAAAAAGAATATTAAATAGGAACTGCCTTTTTATTAAATGACGTCTGGGACTACTACTCTCTACTCTAATTCTGTTTCTCAACCTACTTAAAAATAGGCCAGTGAGCTGAGTTTTCACAGTGGAATCCTCGCTTCTTTTGCCCAGTCAGAATATCCCAGATGATAATAGCCTGAGGGTCGTCCTGCGTGTCCATCAAAGGGCTGAAGGTCACTAAATACCTACAAAAGAAATAATCAAATTCACTATCAAAACTTCATCTAATATGTCAGTTCAAGCATGCTTTCATCCAAATATTATTTAAATACAATGCACTTTCAAACAGCAGTTTCTCTAACGGGATTTTCTGGAGAGGAGTTAAAAATAACTACAGTATGATAAAGGGGGAGAAAGCTTCCAGAACACAGTATTCCCTGGCATCCCTCTGGCTGAAAAGACTCTAGATCGATGTGCAAATCTTACCATAACAATGTTACAACAGAGGGGAACTCACCAAATACACTGTTACCTTCCATATAGTTTTGCCACCCAAACATCATTGGTTTTGAACTGAATATAAATCCACTAACCTTAGCCAACCTGAACTATAGGTATACTAGACTTCTCCACTTAAAGATAAATAATCTCTCTTTAATACAATAAAAGATAAAACCTAATTGCTTCCAAATATGTTACTTGAAAACTAGCAAAACAAGATACATCTCAGTCCTGAAATTATTTTAGCCTTCTCTAAAGAGTGTTTCAATGTTAAAAAAAGCTTAAGCAATTCATTTCAGTACTACAGATTTGGAGGATGCTTCTCAACTGAAACTTTTCAGAGAACTGGAAATCTAACACTACAGACATCTCATCCAACTAAAGAGGAAAAAAATATGGTTTTCTCCCTTGGGATAACATCATCTTTGAAGAAACCTGTCAGCTTAGTTTTGTAGACCAATTATTCCAGATTATATTAAGTATCTTTCCTGAAAACAAAGGAGACTCAAGCATAGTATCATTCTAAGAAGGATTTATGCATGAAAAGCAGTACTTCCAAAGGCAAAAGAGAACAGAAACCCCAACCACATGAGATTTGAAAGCACAGCAGCCAGAATGTGTGTGCTTCATGCTTTTGATCCCTTAGCCCAAACTGATGTCATACTCCATACCTTTCACAAGGCGAGAAGTCGATAAGCTGCACTCCCTGGTGACTAAACCTTTGAATCTGCTTGAACTTCTCTCCACCCCAAAGTGCGATGCCTCTCTGGTGGAACGTAGCCAAGTAGGTACCTTTTGGGGACCAACGTACATAGGTTTCTGTCCACCGCTGGATTTAAAAAAAAAAAGTATACATAAAGGTTTAGTTTCATGCTGCATTCCTAAAGGGGAAAGAATTAATGTGTGGCTTGTAGCACCACATTTTGTGAATCCATTTATTAAGTGAAGATCTCAGAATTAATGATACCTTGAGCTAGTTGTAGAGTTTAATTTCACACACATAATGCACAGTACTTATTCTTCAGGTTGAAAACTGTCAGTTGAGACCTTTTCAATTTACTGATCACCAAACACATTTTCCAGGTACAGTGACAACCTTTGTATAGCAACAATTAAACCCACCTAACAGGCTTGTGTTTCCTGTTGTCTTTCAGCTCTGGTAAGAACATACTCAGAAGTAAGGGTAAGTATTCCAAATTTCTTAACAACAATACAGTTCTTGATCTTCAGCTAAGTTGGAGAGGTTTTAGCAATATCGACCATGGCGATGAGCAAAATTACTCATCATCCCAGAGCCAACTTCTTTCTACTGTAATGCATAATGGTTATTAAAGAAAATGCTTCTGGGTACCAACAGTTCTCAGCAAGCCAACTGCCTGCAGCAGACAGGCACACTAACTCTCCCTTTTATATGCTATTACCAAACCAGCTATTCCTCTTTAGCATCTCTGCGGTCAGCAAAAAAGCAAGAAGTGATCAGAAGCAGCATACTTAAGCACATACTCAGCCCTAATGAATAGTACTCCTCAAACCCTGACTTTGCATTTTCAGGTCTTTCTGAATCACCTATAATATACAGATGAAGGAAACTAATAGGCATCATGGACCAGTTAAAAAAAAAGCCCACACACAACCACAAACAAGTTAACTCCACATTTGTTTTATCTAAGCAGCTAAGTCTAATTCTAAAGGATGTAATTTCACCACTTCTCTTCAAAAGGAAGAAAAAAGTATTTCGGGGGTGGGGGAGTGGGAAACGACAGAAAAAGACCTATTTAAAAAAAAAAAAGAAAAACCTGAAATGTCATAAAATGAATGAGACTGACAGTGTATCTGCAATGTACAGCACTTCCAGGACACTCACTGCTCTGTCCTCAATTTGAACAGGTTCCTTGATATCATTCCAAAAAATGGAGGTCCGGTCTCCTGACTCAAAGATCACGCTGTACTGATCCCTACAATCAGGATCTTCCAACCAGTATCGGAGATTCCCCTAAAAAAACGCAGAAGCAAAAATATTATTAGTGAGTCAAAGGCTAAGACGACAAGTTCCCCAAATTAGTATCTACCTGGCAGGTAGAAATCGGTCTTACACAGAGAGTGCAACTTTGCAGTCTTACCATTGCAAACAAGTTTTTAAAGTGAAATTAAATAATTCAAACTACTGGTTACTAGAGGCTAAGAGAACAGATGATAAAAAGGTGGACTTTCAAGCTGGTTTGATAACATTTAACACTTCTTACCTAAAATAACTTAAGGGGTTTTTTGGTGTTTGTTTTTGGTTGTGTTGATGTGTTGTTGCAGTTTGGTTTTTTTAAACTATCCCTTCCTCCACAGGACTTTTTACAAATCTAGTGGTAACAAACACAGAAATTTGCCTCAAACATACAAAAATATAAGATGATGCTTTCAAAATTGTATTTTTAAATGACTTGTGCAAAATCATTATTCAATCTTAAGTTTTAGCCTATGCGGAACTACTAAGCAGAACCACTAAATTCCTCCTGTCACTTCATGACAGTGAGAACGAAGGAACATGAGCGTGCGATCACTGCTGCTACTTATAAAAACACTATTAACACATCATTTCTGTTTTCATATGAACACTCCAGCAATGAAGTAATCAGTTCATATCATGCTGAATATTCCTTCCATTTCTCAAAAAAATCCTTACCAAATCCTTAAATGGCTGTTTCTCAGGGATTTCCCATTCATCACTGATTGTCATGTACCTGGAAGAGCAATTTGATTGATTACACTCCATGCAGGCACTCTTGATTAGAATCCCCAAATCTACAGATATGCACGATAGCTGCACTCACTTATCAAAGTCTGTGAAAAGGTTGACTCTGAAAGTGTGTTGTTTATCCAGTTTGTATCCATCTGCATTCTTCACAGCATCCACTGCATGAGATGGAGACATGTACTCCAGAAAGATGTACCTACAATGAAGGAAGACAAAAGTAGGAAGTCATCGTTGACTACATAATAGGCTCATAATAAAAAAGATATTAAATAAAGTTAAAAAGAAACAATGGGGATGAACTAAGAGCTCAGCACAGAGCATCTGCAAAGTAACTTCTGTCTTGTCCCTAACCAACAGGGTCAAAAGCCATTAATGCCCATTTTGGCCACAGGCACAGATACACTTTTTAGCTGTATGGGCTTGACCTGAATTAAACTGATATTCTTTCTGCAAATGGGCTAGACCAAGTGATGAATGCAAGTTCACTGCAACACGGAACAACGAGAGCTAGTTACAGGCAGGTTAAGTATGCAGCTCTTTCCAGCTGAATGACAGATCATGTTCAGAAATTGTAAACCTTGCTGTCACAGGCATCTCAAAGCACCACTCTTGTTTTTCAACTACGCTGAATATAATTCAGCTTCCTTCTTGCCACTAATACAACCTAGCTTGTAGCCCAGCAGACTTAACATTAACAGTATCCTGAAGACTGTCAGACACTGCCTCAAAGAGATGCATTAACACAGAAAAACAGAATTATTTCCTCATGCTTCTGACACTGACCTTACAGAACCAATATCCCCCCACTCTGGAAAACCCACTTTTTTATGCTTTCTAAACTATGGATTCCTCTCAGACTCGGGAATATATGCTACTCCAACCACAATAACAAGACGCAGTAAAACCTCATATTTATCAGATTGAGAAGAAAACTAACCAGAAATGATCAGGCCCAAAGGAGGAGGGCAAGGGAAAGAATGTTTTAGGGAGAGAAAAATCAATTTCAGATGCTACAGTTAATCCAGGAACAGCAATCAGAAGTTGGCAAAAGGAAAAATGGTCCTGGGAAGAACTCACTGAACTTACGGAAGCTGGAGTCACTAATGTAAGCATAAGCACTGGCAACCAGAGACAGAATACTGACAGGCCATTTTGCAATAAACAGTACATCCGTTGCTACTAAGCTTTTAACTAAAATGAACCTTTACCCTATTTATTAGCCATGGCAGAAAATTAACAGAAAACCCTCATTTAGTACGGCACAGAAATGTGTCTTCCAAACCCAGCTAAACTGTTTCCATAATTAACTCCCCCCACATACTGTAGCTTAATGAGTTATTAAGCTTCTCAGCTCCCCCAGGAACTTCTCTTTGTCAGCGAGACTAAATGTCAGGGTTGTACAGACTAAGGTAGAAAATAGTGGTGAGCTGGCTGATGAGGTCACAATAAAAAAGGCCATAAAATATTGACACTAATAATCAAGGGTAAGTCAGAGCAGTGTTTCAATTCTATTTCCAGTAGGAGTTATCATGACTTACCCTTTCGTCTTCCCATCTGCTTCTGGATAAAATTCATTGATAATTTTACCAAACTTGGAAAATATTTTGTGGATGACATTCTTCAGTTTCTCAAGTCGGTCTGGTCCGACCTGGGGAACATTATCCACGACGATTACTGAGTCAATTCCATCTGCTTCCTGCGGACGATCTTTCAGTACATCACCAAGTAATTCTGCAAAGAAAAAGCATACAAGAAACTAAGGCAGCAGTCTACACCGTTAAGGAGGAAGACAGAAAGATGAAGAGAATAGTGATAGTAAGCAAACAGGAAATTTACTGAAATTTGAAGTCTTCAAGAATCTTCTAAGAAACTTGGTAGTGAATGAACATTCTATCAGAGAAACAGCTGAAGTGAATATACAACACTCCAGCAGTACTTCCTTGCTAAGAGGCACGATTATGCAGTTTGTTGACAAACTTCAAGCAGCTAATTCTTGAAGTCATTCTTAAAGAAATACCTTACACTGAGGACATCAACACTTGCGCTCTTCGGTTGTTTCAGGAGTTGGAACTGGCTCACGAAGTCCTCAAAATTGATGACAGAGCAGACAACTATAAGATTTACTACCCAAGCTCTGACTAGTAGCCTTGCTCAAATAATAACCATATGACTTTGATAAAAAGAAATGTAACATGTGCTTCCTTCCCAAATTACACGAATTTTAGCATAGTTCAAAACTATCTGCCGTACTGGAAGCTCCACATGTCTTAGCACCACTGTAATTATATTTGAGAACTCACACTCCATTTAAACCTTTAATTAAACACAAAAAAGACGACAAGGCACTTAAAGCCCTATTTAAGCATGCAGCAAGTGAAGACAAGCCCACACCTTTTTCATACTCTGGATATTCTTCAACCATACTAATTCCCCTTTCCAACATCATCTTACAAATTTTGAGAGTACTTGTTGGTGGGATGGTTTGTTCAGTCCCTGCACTGTCAGCTTCAAGCTTCTTTCTACTGGGAAGAAATTGCTTACCATACTGTTGAAATTTCCCGCACACAGAAAGGAGAACATTCAGAATGACTAACTCTGCAGCTGTGGCCTGCATACCATGCACTGGGATGAAAACAGTTAAAAGGTACAAAGTACACCTATAAGTTGTGCACGAAATCAGGAGCTTCAACAACAACACTGCATTACTTTTATGTGGTAGGCTTCTAGACATACACTGTAGAGTTTTAGACATACCTAACTTTAATCTGTTCCTCAAGTCAATTCTTTTTGATCGTTTTGTATCCACCAACTAAACCCGACTGGCAATGTATGAATTTAAACACACCTCTCAAACTAACACTACCTAACTACAGAAGTGTACTGACCTCTGAATACAAGAAGAGTCAGAAAAATTACATCAATGATTCAGTCCTCAATGGATTGAGCTAGAATTGCTAAAGACAAGGATATCCAAACAGCGTCTCAAATAACTTTAACCTAAAAGTTATTTTTAAATCTTTCCAGGAATGAATCCCCACACTATTCCTAGCTATCCTGTTCAAACACACACTTTAATTCTTGTCTAGATTACTGACTGTTTCATGGTGCAATCAGTCATGCCCCTGCAACTTATTAACATGATTGCATTATTGTATTCTAAAGAAACATCAGTTAGAAGTGGCACATTATTTCTGTTTTATTGACATTTTTAGTTTTGTGTACTTAAATGGACCAGAATAGACATTCTGCTAGCAAAGAGAGACAAACGTGATGAAATGAATGGCAGTTTCACAGATGCTACATAAATAGGAAAAAACATATATGCATATCTGCAGTAAGTTTTAAGCTTATGTGAAGACCACTATAAAATGCAAGACTAGACAGAAAATAAGTGCATGCCACTATACTTCTGAATTAGAACATAAAGATAAAAGTTGGACAGTCAGAGTATATACAGCATTCACAGAGCAGGGAAAAAAATCCAAACACATGTAGAAACATTTAAAATTAAGAAGGGTGTTTGATGTGTTGATATTTTTAAGACATTTTTACAGACTTTTGCCCATTTTGGAATTCTAGAAATTATTCTGCCCAGAAACAGCATTGGAAAGATCCCTAGCAGTGAAGAAATATGCTTACTTTGAATTTCAAAGTACCAAAAAACCTTGGCCTTCTGTATCTTTAAGCTTAAACAGGTTATTTATTACATGTGAAGCTTTCCACTGATTCAGAGCAATGTGCTTTACAAAAGTTTATGCATAAACAGATGCTATCTCCACTAAGATTATGTAGTACTCACAGAATGTTGTTGTTTGTAGTATTTATTACTCAAAAAGATGCTCTCCATGTGCATGTAGGAGCTACAAATAAAAAGTTAAAGATGCTAACTTGCATAAGAAAAACAAAGACCCAGAAATTGTGAAAACCTACTATTAATGGTAGCAACTCAAGAAAGCTGAAGAGGTTAGAGGAACAATCCTCCATGTTACACCATTTTACTTACTCCGCACACTTTAGATTATACCCACAAACTTCTCCCGTTTATAGCAACTTTTTACTAGTTTGTAGCAACTATTCAAAAATGGCTAAGACGACATTTACACTTCAGAGCAAGTAAAATATTCAGTGAAGAGTGTACAACACAAAGATTAGTGAAGAGCAGGAGGACTTGCTAGAAGTGAATGCTTAAGAAACAAGTTGTAAGAGAGCCCTTAGTGGGGAGCAGCCGACCAAAAATTGGGAAAAGAAAAAGTCAAGCACAGGGAAAGTTCATACCCCCGACTAGAAGTGCTTTAAGTTACTACTGAAGGTATTTTAGACCACCTTCCCCTTCCTTTAAGTTTTTGCTACAAAGTTGAAAGCTGACTCAAACTGTACAGATCCAGAAAAGAAGAACACAGATGACTGCTGCAAGTTAACTCCCTAGTATATATCTGATCTGAAGATATTCTTTCAGGAGTAAGCCATTCTCCAGGTAGCTGGCAGTATACTGAAGTTGTGAATAGGTAATTACTTGCCTAGTAGTTAGGACACATGCAGCAAAGTGTACGCTATGCCTACAAAAACTGTAAGGACTGATAAGAAGAATTTAAAAATCTGGTATTAGAGTAAAATAACATATACATTTCTTATTTACCCTATAATGCCCTATATGTGATTTTTCCTGCATATAAAATGAAAGCATGTCCCTCAAGGACATTTCCACAAAAGCCTACAAGAAAACAAAACAAAACACAAAAGGACAATTTTTTAGGCTCTGTTAGTCATTTTTTCATAACCGTTTCTCACAAAAGACTCTGTAGGCAGCCAGACAAGCCAAGGAATGCATATTTAGATTCATGTGCAAGAATACGATACCCCGTGTTGAATCAAAACTGTAACAGAATAAAGACAAATACCTACATTGTACTCTTCCTCTACCTTAAATTCAAAATTGTGAACAAAGGAATCTTCAAAGGGTAAGAGGCTGGTTTAGCAAGCTTTTATTCCACCCACAAGAAAAGCAGGGTGTGGTGGATACATGGCTATCTTCAGCTGGCAGTATTTTAAGGACCACTATCATTATCTGAACTCAAGCTTCACTGCATCTAACTGGTTATCTGACATATCCCTTCTCTTGCTTGAACTTGGATCAGCTGTTCTGCCAACACCATCCTGGAAAAAAATGTTGTAGTAATGTATGTGAGATGGTCCAAACCAAAAGCTGGTCCAGCTCAAAGATGTTCTTCAAGATGTAATATTATCATAAGCACAGAAATAGCCTTGGCTCAGTGACACTGATGGACTGCCTTTCTCCCTAGGGAATAATCAGAATAGGGAGAAAGGAATAAGGAAGCTCAAGAAGTAACACAGAGATGGAAAGCCAGACCAGCCAAAGTGACTAAACACTGTAATTCAGCTACTAACACTGTATTATTCATACAGCTGAGAAGTTAACCAAATTAATCCTTAACAGTAAATAGTTAAGGATGGAAAAATATGTCTAGCTTCTAAATAGACAGAAATGAACATAATAACCCTGTATGTAGGCAAAGGTTATCACGCAAACACTAACTAGACAAAAAGAATCCAACTACATACTTGCAGACTATTTTGCCAAAGTCTCTTTAAGAAACAAGCATACAGGTTCAAAGATCTATACAGATTACTAAATTAAGACTAGCAAACACTTTTTTAGATTTCTGCCACTTTATTAAGCTAGACACATGAATAGAACACTAGAAAGCACATAGATCACCTGTATTCCATCGCCAATTGAAATAACCAACTGACTTACAATCACATGCTTTAAGAAACATTTTTCCAGTTTTGATACACATAAGACCCTGCAACATGTAGGATATGTATATGTGAGACCCTACAACAGCACCTATGCTAGGACAAGTATTGGCAAAACAAGTACTTTTGCCATTCAAGAACTGAGGTGATTTATTTAGAAAGATATATCTGAAAAATACTAAAATAGAGTTATAACTCCTGTATGCCGAAATTAGGTATTCCTTTGATTGTCTATGCAGTTACACTGTGGCTTAGCCATTTTAAGACAGTCAATATCCAATCCTTCTAAAAGAAGGGCCTCAGTTTGAATTTTCAACTGCCTGAAATAATTCTTGTCACAGAATACCTACGCCATGTCTTCGAGGATTTCACGCTGGATGCATGGAAAAAAAAAAAATCGAACTATGAAATCTAGTTTGTAAACATCTGGTCAACAATTTAAAACTTCTCTTTTGACAGTTGAGTTTAACCAATGGAGGTAAACGGAAAGCACACAAGTTGACGATTCCACTCGGCGAGGGTGTCCTACAGATCGATACTTGAACAGTAAATTTAAGAACAGCAGCGATTCAGCGCCACGGCAGGGTGCACAGATACACCAGGAGACGGCTCATTTAAGGAACGCTCCTACCACGAAGACGCCTACTCAGCACTACCAGCCCTCCACTACCCCGCCAGAGCGGCCGCACGGGAGGAGCTCGGGGAAGCGGCGCCTTACCGAGCAGAGGGCCCGGTTCCCCGCGCGCACGGC